>NC_133475.1:4860594-4921311 GCF_025370935.1 Choristoneura fumiferana | reverse complement strand
TCGGTTACAAAATACGTCGCGATCGCGTTCGCGTTAAAATCTCAATGAGGGCTATCGTTTTTTTGTCTCACTAGATGGCGCACTGTTGCGTAAGGTATTAAGTATGGCTTTCAAAGTCTGTTATTACGGGGCGAAAAACAAAGTTTAGATTAAAATCATATTTAATGCACCTTAACAACCGTACCATAAAAATTTGAGCATGTCAAAGTGTTGCATAGTCCCCGTTTTGTTCGGAAAAAGGGAGGACAAAGGTTTCTGAAAGACAAAACTGTCTCAAAACACAGACATTCATTGCCCCGGAAGCATATTTGCCATAATTAATTTCAGATATTGCAAAATATTCACAAAATTATTCTAATTATAAATAAACCCGCGTAGTTCATCCAAAAACTATGAGATTTGACATTTCGGAGACCTCACGCTACACTAGCGCCTCTAGTGGCGAATTCATTCGCGATAGCCCTCATTTGTATGGAAACACGAACATCGCAAATGTTCCGCTAGAGGCCTGTTCGTGTTTCCATATAAATTGAGATTTTAACGAGAACGCGGTCGAGACGTATTTTGTAACCGAAAATTACACTAAGGGCACTGGAACTTATCTCTCGAAGCGCAGAACTTGTCCAAAGGATAAGTGAGAGTAGATTAACCAGTTTCTATCGTGTGTTTCCTAGTTATTAGACTTGATTGCGTCGTTAACCGCCAGTCGCGCCACAAAGGACGGCCTGAGCATTAGATCCCGGTTTATTGAAGCAATGTCTACACGCAATTGTTCCTGGGATATAACAAAGACTGGCCGAATTTATCTTTACCTATAAATAATTCGGGCTGCCGGGTAAAAAGTTCTGTCTAGTAACAAAGATATATAAGGTAGGTACACAATACTCTCATATATTTAGTTACGTGACGTTTTTCTGTATTGAAGTTTCAGTGCCTACGGTCTGTTACAATATAGGAATGGACAGAAGGAAAATATGTTATTTATAATGCACGCTTTAGGAAGTCATTCAATAAATTGCATTTTTTTAGTATAATAATTGAAGTAAATAATCGTAAATATCGAAGACGTCAATATTGGTTTCAATTATTCATTAACCAACTGTTGCCCGCGACTCCGTTCACGTAGAATCCGTTTATTGCTATCCCACGGGAACTATGCAATTTGCCGGGATAAAAACAAGTTTTTTATGTCCTTCCCCGGGACTTGTACTATCTGTATATCGAATTTCACCTAAATCGGTTCAGCGGTTAAGACGTGAAGTGGTAGGTAACAAACCAACATACATACTTACAACCTTTCGCATTATAATGATATTAGTGAGATTAACTTTGCTATTTTTCATATAATAATTTAAATACAATAGAAAACATTCCTATTTTGCTAAAAACAGAAACGTCTTCCTATAAAATACCTAAAGAGGCAGAAGTAAAGAACATTCTGCAGGAAACGGAATTTTATATACTCCGTATATTATTTATAGCTTTATACGCCAGTTTTGATCAAAATGTGATGACCTTTAATCATACACGAATAGTTAACTTTTCAGAACTAAAGCACTGCACCAAATTTGATGAAATTTGGAATTGAAAAAAGCTTGCGCTTTATAGCAGAAACTACGAGTAGAATATTTTTAAACAGGGAATGAGAGCGGATGAGTCCACGAAACACAGTTATTAAATTATTGATAAATGTAAATCGAATTAATATTACCTATGTAGAAAATTACGTATTACTCACTTACAAAGTAAACAAAATTATGACTGCATCTTATTACTTCTTCTTTATTTATCATCATCATAATCATTATTACGACTCACAAAAATGTTTAGAACCTCTCCTTCTGTGACCTTCTAGAGTCCAATGTTTACTGAATAGACTATAGTTTCAACTACGTCATCAGATCACCTCGACATTTGTGACATTTCGAAAAGAAACCTCAAAAACACATTCCATGCTTACTTTGTAAGTAAGGTAATCGCACGAGTGCTCGACACGCTAATTCCCAAAAGACGGCACCCTGCTGTCTGTGTGAAGATTAAAGATGCCAACTATTGGGACAGCGACGAGCACTTTACCTTATAGATACCTAAACAATTAAAACCAAAACCTTTCCGTTCATAGCCTGAAGGTTATACTTACATTTTATCATTTTTCCACTCCCTAGACGTGTTTGGATAGGTCACGTTACCTAGTTAATGGATCGTATCTCTATGATAATTCGCAAAAGTTATACTAACGATTGTATTTTAAAACATTTCATTTTCCGTTTCTAAATAAAAACACCCAGAAAAAAATGCTATCTATATCACGCGAAATATACACACGAACGTGTTACATTTACGACGAACAATTTACCTATGTACACTTTTGTTGGCTTCGTCTCGGCCTAAGAGTATATACGTCCCACTGCAGGACACAGGCCTCCTCTCAGAACGAAATGGCTTCCGTACTTCTCACGCGAGTCCTGTGTGGATTGGAAACTTTACACCCGCCATTGAATTTTTCCACAGGTGTGCAAGTTTCCGTAAGGCAAATATCAATTGTAATTTCGCACATAAATTCCCTAAACGAAGAGGTGCGAAGGCCGTGCTCGAACCCACGACCCACCTGGCCTCTGTTCGAGAGGCCATAGGTCAACACACTAGGCTCGAAATTACTGACACTTGAGGTTTCCCATCTTAGGCCTCTAGGTTGGCCACGCATCTGCAATACCCCTGGTGTTGTAGATGTTTATGAGCGGTGGTGATCTCTTACCATCAGGAGACCCACTTGCTCGTTTGCCATCCAGTCGAATAAAAAAAAATCAATGAACGTATCCGTGTGATTCACATCAGACAGTGTTTAGATTAAATTGTACGTCAACTTACAAGGAAAACGAACCTGTTTATAGAAAATGCTTCCTCATTTACTCGTATCTAAAATACTACATACGTGTATGTTTCTTGTAAGTACTTACTAGGCCTTGGTGTGAAGTTATAGTATTGTCATGATATGACACCACAGGACTCGTGTCGGTGTTTAATAGATGCATCAAGGTGATTGCATTGCAAGTAGATAAATAGTAGATTGTACAGCACGAGCATGAAACGAGCCATTTTACCCGAGGCGTTGATATAGCCACCCGAGCCGGTAGGTATGGGTTTAATGCTCGAGTTTTACACTCTGCTTTTCACTTCGATTCAGAAGAAATAAAATAGCAACAGTGGAAACAATTTTTCCTTACTAGGTACCTTTAATTTTTATGTATTGCTATACCTACCTAGTGCCATCCACGAAGACGCGTGATTTTGTCAAAATTAGACATTAATGTCATTGTAATAAGAACCACTGCACGCGTCATCGTGGATGACTCTACCTATATATATATATATATTTATTTTTTGTTTTTTTTTTAGTTTTATTGATTTATTTTGATTGATTTCATTGGTTTTTAGTTTTATATAAAATAAATATTACTAATAAAATATATAGAAACCTTTTTGTTTGTGGCTGTTGACACCTAATTACCTTGGTCTTAGATGAAGATTCTACTTGATGCACTAGAGCATAAAAAGTAATTTTATGTCTTCTAGATCCAACATAAATACCAAATTTACGAGCATTAGAATTGAAAAAGAATTTTTCTATAGAGTTGTCAGAGTTGTCTGGATTTTGGACTTAGCAACAGAAATGTATTTTTTTAAACAGTTTAGCTTGGTGGACTTTTATGTCCTTTACCTTGAGAATATTCAGATTTGCTTAGTTAACATGTAGATGGAGTACGAATAAATTAAAGAATAGAAAGCTAATAAAAGTAAAGAGAATTTTTTACATACTAATTTGTTGCCGTACTCAAGCATTTTAAAGTCAAGAAGAATGTTTCGCCGTCTTTTAATTTTTGCTTTTCATTGTTACTTCATTGTTATGTAAGTATTTGGTATTTGAAAAGCTGGTCTTGACTAAATATTTATAAATAATTACCATTTAATTAATTAGGTTCCGACACATAATAAATAAAACGGTAAAAAAAACTCTTTATTGCCATAATATAAACAAATAAGCAAAATAGGTCTTCAGTTTGACAAGGGGCACCGGTCTCAGCAAAATGCTGGTTTTGATTTCAGCCTGGGCCCTACCTAGCATGGGACACGTTCAGCGGTGTAGCATATTATACTCATAGAGTGGACTGGAGTGGAGGGAAATGTTGAACTATGGAACTTCTCCTCCTTCGCTTGAATCAATCAAATAATAAAAAAATCTATATTTACTGATGGAAATATATTTTTCAGAAGTAATATCTTCACTTGAGTTCAGTGAGTTTTCCATTTTCCGCTACATTAGAACGATACGAAATAGACTGGAAGTGCGCGCAAGTGCCATATCTTCTCATGTAACGCAATTTGGTATCGAGAGAGCGTGTATTATTTATCATACCTACTTCTCGTATCACCTTACCTACGTAGTTTACAATGCATAAAAAAAATACGATTAGTGATAAACTATTTAGTATTCTACACTGGAAGGTCAACTTTTAAATCACAACACGACCATTCCAATGTTGAAAAAAAATACGTCTTCAATAAATCTTTTCCACTAGTAAGCACAACCACAATACCGCACCATTCTGTCCATATTTGAGCAACTCCAGGTGAGAGGCTGTCATCCTCATCATCATGTCAGCCGAAAGACGTCCTGCTGGACATAGGCCTCCCCCAAGGCTCTTCTTGTACCTTGGAGGGAAAATGCCTTGGTCGCCACGCTTGGCAGGCGGGTTGGCGACCGCACTTATATCCGATAGTTCGCGGAGGACGCTGCTGCCCATCCTCCGGTTTATCCCTTAGCCGCCTCTTACGACACCCACGGGAAGAGAGGGGGTGGTGCCATTCTCGACCGACACCACACGGTAATCCATAGTGAGATTTTATATCGGACATGGACTCGACGTAGGGAGCACTCTATAGAGCGACTTGTGTTGCAGGGAAAAGTCAATGACAAAAGATCTAGAGGACGTTCATCTAGGCGCTGAACTGACCAGATGAAATCCCTAACAAATACTTACTCCTTTTTTTAATAATTGCGCCAAAAAAGCAACGGCCAAGGATGACTGGCTTAGAATAGTTCGATGTGCTACGTGATCACTGCTCTGTCATGAAGACAAGAGGCACAAGAAGAATTATAAAGAAGAGGAAAGAACTAAATTTAACTTGAGCTATACTTTTATAGCAATGCACAAATTTTGTCCACTTTAGACTGGTTCCGACACTTTCGAGTAATGCGATTTGAAAAACGGTGGCCATATGTATTGTCTGACACCCGCGCATTCGCGATCGCATTGGCCATCCTCTTTCTATCATCAGGATCAGGACATGAGCGGGGTACGATATACCATATGACAGAAAAACTGTTAAAACTATTGTGATAGACAATAAGACCTCCTAATAAATACAGCACGATAAATAACTACTTACAGCAGACTTGCTGCGAATGACCATTTTCATCATCCGTCCACGTTCCAGCTTCGCTTACCATCAGGCATGATTGTGATCAAACGCAAACCTATTTCTGTTTAAAATATATTTGTATTATACAACGTGTTTTTTTATATGCGTTAACTTCGGCAGACGAGTCAGTTCATTAATATGAACTACCTGATAAAAAATTTTCAAAAATTTAAATATTTTTTCTTGCATATAGTATCTTTACATTCATTCATTTTAACATTCTTTTGCTAAATATTATCTGAATTAACTTAATAGTTATGGACTTTAAAAAAATATATATAAATTAATAATGAATTATCTGAACTCTTGATTATCTTTTGAACAGTAACAATTAGGCCACTAGTATCTTAGATAAATTAACTTCATTTGATCTGTAGATCTGTCTGTAGGGACACCCTTAAAGTTAACGGATATCAAAAATAACACGGTGTATTATTATGGCGAGTATGGCGCCGTGTTTTGAAAACCTTATTGACATGTCCAATCGTAAGTCATACATCCAGGTAACCTTAGTTTGTCGTAACTTAACATACTGCAGCAATAAAACCATGTGCCAATTTTCCGCTATCGCTGGACTGGATTGGCAATGCTCGCGGGCTGAATTTGGCACTCGCTTTAGTTTAGGGCTGAGCGCTCTACTACCTACCACCTGTTTTATATTTTTAAAAACCTTATTCACCCGCTCAACTGAAAGGGGTTTCAAGATTAAATAAGATGCCTTTATTTATAAAGGAACGTGTCAAATTGCAATAAATTAAAAAATGGCCTATTGTCCTTCCATACGCTTATTTAACTTTTGACAGCTCGAGTACTAATTAAAATAGTGATGCCCTGATGCGATCCTGATTAGATTTCTTTTAAGAATCGATTTTATTAATGAAGAAGTTTTAATCGATTTAACACATTCATATTTTATTTTTGCTCAACATTTTGCATTGTTTTATAAACATCCACAGGAGTTTAAGTTACTTTATCTTACATATTAAAATAAACCATTTATGTTAAGTTAATATGTTTATCACTTCCGACGGTAATTTAGTAATTTTGACAATTATGAAGCGGCAAAACAGCAGTGCTACTACGAAACTCGAAACTCGAAGTTCGTGTCGTGCGGTCCCTCTCGCTCTCGTATTAAATAGTATAAGTGGCAGCGACGCCAGTTTGTTGACACTCACAACGAGACGCCCGCGGTAGGTATAATTAAAAATAGTATTACAGTGCCTATTTTAGTTGTTTGAACTTTTTAATCCCTAAAGGCATATTAATGTAAGTATTATTATTTTAAATGATTTTGATATAAAATATAGTCACAATAATTTTAAATGTATGTTTTATTTATAAAATCGATTTACTTCAAAACGATTTTTATAGCCTATGGTCATTCATTATGAATGGGAAATCACTAAGTGGGCGGTACCCATTCATGAAGTACGGTATTCTCTGTAGTACATTGTACCGAAAATTATTGTAAAACTTCACGTGCGTGATCTGTCAAAAGTTAAATAAACGATTGGAACGTCAATAAATACAAAATAGTCTTTACTGTCAATGATACGAACTTTTTTAATCATGACTGACTGATTGGTTTAAGTTAGGTTAGACTTACTTTATAGCAATCCTATTTTTGAGGAAATTGCATTATAATCAAATTACCATTATGTACTTCGTCCATTATTATTTTCGAATTTTATGATATGTCATACAAAGGCAAGCAGTACGTATAATAAAATGCTATTTTTTTGTACGCAAGGATAAAATTGCGTCCAAAAATACCTGGTCCTCATTACCCTGCAGAGAATTACCTGTAACCGCGAGTAGGCTGCGGCGAAAATTCGCGGAAAGCTTACGTAGATTCACCTTCCTTCCGGGAAAAATACATCCTAAAATAAAAACACGTTTCATCTTGTTTACACATACGGTAGATATTCGGGTAATGCGTCTTTGATACGCAAAAGTATCGCAAAAACAACGGAGTCTCAACCATTTGTTTTATCTGTCTTATCTGGCCTATTGGATGTTGCGTAAATATTGAATTTGATGTCTGTCTGACACATAAGAACCATCGAGAACATAATTTGTGTGTATTGTAATTTTCACGTCTTTTCCAGCGGTGACGATTTTGTGGTTTGTTTGTTTGTTCTCGATCTAAAAGTGGGTGACTAAGTTACTAAGTTTTAGTAGAGTACACTAACAGAGCAGACTGTCTATCGTGTTTATATTTAATGTCACTCATACTTTGATTTTTCGTTTTTATTATGTTCCGACCATTAATATAATTTAGATATATGTACCTCCTAATTATCTTGTTAATTACATAAATCTCTAATTGTGTATCAATGTAGGTAGAATTTTAAAATAAAAAATAGCATTTGAGTACTAAAACTGGTTAATTTCTGCTTTGTTTTTGATAGTATAATAAATATTACCGCTATCAGCGAGGTCAAAGATATAAACTACATTCTACCTATAATATGTGTCGCATTTATTCGAACTCTTGTTCTATTTTACTGTTATATACCTACTCCCATTAATTAATCGCAAGCACAAAAACATAACAAACACGGACTCATTATTTTAGCATTTTATTTCCAATGCGTTATTGACTTGTTATTGATAAAGTCATACCTACCTATAAACGCAATAGAAACTTCATAACTTCATAATTTAAGAAAGCGAGACTTCCCGTTTAAGTAGTTTAAGGGGAAAATATTTTTATGAATTAGTTAAATGCACTGAAATATGTTTGAACCTTTGAACAACGATATCAATTTATTGTGAACCAAAAGGGTATCATTGTGCAAATCGTACAACTTTGACATCGCTTTCCTTCATCATTACAACTAGAGGTAGCCCCGAGATTTAAGAACGCAGTACGCTTTACAATGACATCTGGAGTGTGGATACTTATTTTATAGTCTTAATTTCCACTATCAAGAGATAGATGGCAACACATTTATCGAGTTGAAAACTGTAGTCAACTTCTATTATTTCTATTCTCAAATATACATTATACCAGTCTTTGGTACGTACTACGAGCCAAAGTTTATATCAGCTCTACCACAATTCCCGCAATACAGTAAACAAATATAGTTAATAGTACAGTATATGCAGTGTAAAAGGTAAATATGGGTATCGCAGACCACAAACAAACATAGGACATATACTGAGCGGCAAAAAGTGTGGCCCTCAAATGTACCTATGCAGAACCGGTAATTTTGTATGAAGGGTGGGCCAAATTTTGTGCCGCTGAGTATATATAATAATATTTATCGTGATCCCAATCTCTGTGACCAATCATCATTCACTGTAATAATGTTGACCGTAATATCCAGTGACTTATTCAAAAATCGGGTTAATGTTCTAATAATAAATCAAACGTGTTAAGGCAGTGTGTCATACGTATCCATAGATTTACTTTACATATAAGGATATTTTTCATTCGTTCGCCGGTGGAAGTGGAACGGAACCCTATACACATCAAAATAATATTGAAAGTCAAAATTACTTAGTCACTTGTGAAATTGTGTTAGTAGAGTTTGATAGGTGCCTATAACACGCTCCACGCGCCATATAAATGTGCCTAAAAGTTCATTACTTAATACTCAGTTTTGACGCATTTTTGAGATACATTTTTATGCGACGTCTTTACGTTACTCCCGGATTGTGTTCGAATCGCTTAACAGTATAGTGCCTATTCAATAATTGGAATTATACCTTCATAGTTTTTGTGGTACTAGTCGTGGCAATGAACTTTTAGGCAAAGTTAGGCGGCGGAAGGTATAAACGTTTCATCGAGAGACGTGGTCGTAAACATTATTTGTGATGGATAAATTGTAGGTTTTTTTTCTGAAAATGGGGCCCTGATATTTTTTATTATATTGTACGTAGTCTGTGTTTTCATCTAACTTTCACCTTGTCCGAAGAAGGTTCTTTGTCCGCCCCTGAAGTGGAACTCCGGGTACGGTATCGGCTTTCTATCTTTAACTTGCTCTCAAGTATCGATCTTTATCAACAGCTTAGGTACCAAGTTTAGCATTCTCCACCTCCCTCGAAAAAAAAAAACACTAAATCGTGAGTAGGTAATTTGATACATCAGTTTAGAAGTTTAGGCAGTTTCCGAGTTTACTGAAATCTTGTTACGGCGGCCGCATTAGATACACATCTTACTCTACGCGGAAAGCTATCAGAAAAGTCTAAGGAGGTGGTATTTCCTTTACTTTTCGCCTATTTGGTCCAGTGAACCTGTCACCGTGTTTTTTACTACAAACATAAGTATTTCATATTTCATATATGCACTAATAATAGCTTCCTGAAGTTTTCTGAAGCTTATTAAGACAGCAAGATAAAACCGAAGTTATCGGACAATACACGATGGAAAAACATTATTCACTTCATCTATACCGACTTTAAACTGAGCTTAAGATTCTAGAATTTGCCTCAATAAGATAACGAAAGTACCTACCTACATTTTGATATCAATTGTTATGATTACGTTTGATGGACACTAAGCATGTATAAATAAACACATCACTCGTGAAATGTTACTGACTTCTTAATACCTAGCTCTTATCATTATCACTCTTATCTAACATTCTCTTATCAATGAAACTATTGCGCATTGGAAATTGCAATAAGTTAATTGGAAAACGGCAATAGAAGTAACATTATGAAAAAAATGGTCGTTAACTTTCCATAAAGTGAGTGTAATTCGAATTGTATGCTAATTGTATTTTTGTAACGTAATTTTAAGCTATTACTAATTGCATTTTATTACAACATGAATACACATTACGCCATTCTGCTGGGACATCAACTACCCTACTCTGTCATATTAATAATTAGCGACACGCCCCGGCTTCGCACGGAGCATTGAACGGGGAACTTTAAAAAAGAATATGAAAAAATAAAAGTCTAAAATCAAAGGCACTTCACCTCTCACCTCTATTTCCTCAAAAACCGTAAGTAAAGGGCGCGGCGATCAAATTTTGATGGATACTTTTAAGAGGCACGCCAAAGGGCAGGGTAGTATTTAAAAGCTATTTATTGATCAAAAGACGTTATGAGCGTTTATACCTGCTGAGCTGCAACGTTGCAATTTTGTTAGTTTTTCCCGATTATTCCATAAAAATTGAATGAAAATTAAAAATGTGGTCTGATATAACTCTTCTTAATATATAGGAGTAAGTTAAAAATGTGCCTACTCCAAAAATTATTCATGACAGACATATATTCTTTAAAAATGAACAAATGTTTATTAACGGTTTTTAACCGCAATCAAATGACAGATTTCGCATACAAAAACTGTCATTTGATTGCGATCGCGAGCGTCAGAAACGTCAGAAACGTTAGGCAATACGGCCTCAGGTCAAAAGCTAGAGCCGTCGCCAACACACATAAATATATGAACTACTTATGCATTTAGGCACTGTATGTACCAAAAAGTTTTTTTTTCGTTTTCTTATTATGTGGTAAAATGTTGAAGCCGTATCCATTAACTTTGTTCTTATTACAATCAGTTTAGTAGTTATTAAAAGAAACTGATACGTGTTATGGATTTAGGATGTACAAGTATATTCTAGGTTTGTTAAATTCGAATTGAGTAATTTCCTTTGATTCTATAATGATCAGTCCGTTTTGTTCCTATTAAACGCAATTATACTCCAGGGAATACTGTTTACTGTTTTTTTATTTTACATACGTAGGTAGGTAGGTACTCGTTGAGATGATCAAGCGTGCTACAAATATATTATTATCTACTTGCAAGTAGGTACAGGTATACTCAGGTGTTATCAGTAGGTAGGTACCTATATACTTACGTTGAATTTTATAGAAAAAAAATTGCAATCACTGATAACGAAATTAATGATACTAAACAATAATGTGGGATTTCCAATGATTACAATTTCACGCTAATACTTAGTATTTGCTTGAAGATTATTATGCAATGGAGCCACGCCCGGTATTGATAGAAAATATTAAAACTGGAATTGGAGATAACGCTGGTCGATATAAAGAGCAAAAGTAAATATACCTAGTGCCATCCACGAAGACGTGATTTTGTCAAAATTAGCCATTAATGACATTGTAATAAGAACCACGACACGCGTCATCGTGAATGACTCTACCTACCTATAGCTTTGACCTCAATTTATCCGGATCACTTCAAAAATATTCTTTACATTCTCAAATTTCAAAGAGACATCACCAGTTTCATCAAGTACTTACTTCAAAAAGTTTTCATTCGTAACCCGAAGTAGGTTGTGTCAACGGGGCTGAAACTTTCAGACTGAAAGGAAGTAGGCCGGTTCGGCTAATGACGCCGCACTCGACCCGGCCGGTCGCGTGTTTTCAGTCACACGGTCAAGTGCGAAGTAAGGTAACGGGAGTGCTGGAAAGAAGTTGAAAAACTTCTAATTTTGAATTTTTAAGTTGGCATTTGACAGTATTATTTTTTACGAAGTTTGGGATTTATAATGTATGTAAGGTACTTAAATATGTCGGTTTTGGACAGTTTCTTCTAAAGAAAACCATTTAGACGTAAGTACAGCCTGTGGTTACAAAAGTAAAACAATTCAAACAAAATTGATATTTTTTATATTTATCCACATTTTGCAAGCACTATAAAAGACGTACGTAATAAATTGTTTTTGTTAAAGAGAAAAGCGTGCAATTATGTTGTCATATGAATTAAAATTTCAAATTGAGTTTCGTGACGAATGACAAAGAATATGCTAATAATTAACGTGAACATTTCCATATTCATATTTACTCACGAGCAATATCATCCCCATAGCCACAAAACCAACCTAAAAATCACATCGCAACGGCAGTCAACAACAGATATTAAATTTACTTTCGCTTACACAAATTCTTACGCGAGTTCAAACGCAACAAAGATAAATGTCAGACGTATAATATCTATTCCACTTCAAATTTACTGTTTCCGCAGTCTCTCCGAAAATATCATCCCCAGTTACAGCATACAAAGGGTAAAGAGCTCGGATATTGAGGATTCTGTTCCGCTGCGGAATCGACTTCTGTGAGTCAGTGACTTTTTATAAATAGACTGATTTACTTGAGTGAGTTTCTCAATGAATGTGCGTCGGCCGTGTAGGCTGAACTTTATTGAGTGAGCGTAGATGAATCACGTATAAAATTAATTCGACTGCTTTCGTAATATTGTCCTTTAAATTAAAAACCACGAGCGTTATATCATATTTTACAATACCAATAACTATTTATTAAAAACACTGCATATGTATTACGTACACAGTTTAGGTAGATTAAGTGAAAATTAAACGGTAGGTAAGCAATGGCCGGATGTTTTCACAGAGAAAAGACATAAAAGTTTATGTGTGTTTGAACGGGATAATTAATTTTCAGACCCTTTTGTGAACGTCCGGAATAAAAGAGACTAATCTGATTCAGAATTTTTTTAATTTTGCATATAACCCAGGAGATCTCGGCCCCAATTTATTTAATGTGGCGGGTGACATTTTCTCACAATTTGTCAACCTAAAAATTAAATTTTGTTTGATTGGCATATTTGTAGCGTTGATTAAAAAGGGGCCTAGGGATTGCTTACCTTTGCTTACACAGGTTTACTCGATATGTTAATAAAAAAACTGCTGAAATAACCGGTGCCTTATTTTATTCGCCCTACGTAAGTGCTTGTTTATTGCTTAAATCTGGAAACGAATTTTAACTTTGACTTCAAAATTAAATTAGGGTGCTATTTGGGCGTTAGTTACATCTTAGCTCTAGCTGCAGCTAGAGCTAAGATGGAACTAACGCAGATTCTGCGTATATTACACGATTCTTTTGCTAGCTACTCGAATGCGAGTGAGATTTGAACACAATAATCAGAAAAAAAGGAAACAATAGCCATGGTCTTTATTACGTAGTCTTAAGCAACCGTTTTAGGTCATGTCTGGGTACCCATTTACTTCGTATACCCATCGACCTTTGCCTTATGGTCCAATGAATTGCATGGTACAACACTCTTTATAGTGCAATTATATCCTATTATCACAAGAGCCGCAAATAATAAATTCATTTAGAATATATATTTAGTGTACTTATATCAAGCATATTCATGTCATTCTGTCTGTTATATTCGCAAAGTTTTTGGGACAGCCTGTATAAATAAAACTTAAGACCCCTTTGTGTCATCGCCCCAGAATATGCTTATGTCTTGAATTATTCTCTTTTCAACTATGTAGAACAATCGGAAAAATATCGGAGTTTGTAACTTGGAAACTTGGGATATAGCCTGGAGGGAGTAGAAGAGTGGCTAGGCCAACGTAAATGTTTGTGAGTACCTTAGAATTCTTTTGATTTTGTGTTAGACTCATAATACAAAAATATACGTTACACTCTTGCTTGTGATTGGCTCATTTAGTTAACCAATCAGTGGGGCTACTACGAAATCTACACTCTAGTATTAAATAATATAAGCGTCAGCGGGTCGGCAAGATACGAAGTTTGAATTTTGCAGTACAGGGCCAGCAGGGCTACTACGAAATTCAAACTCGAAGTTTGTGTCGTTCGGTCCCTCTGACACTTGTACTATTTAATACGAGAGCGAGAGGGACGATACGACACGAACTTCGAGTTATTATTATTATTATTCCCTCAATGGTGGCCTTAAGGCTTGGGCCACGAACTTCGAGTTTCGAGTTTCGTAGTAGCCTTGCCCCTGCGGAAACGTGACGCAAACGTCAGTTGTTAAACAGACCTCACGATACTCAAGCGACATCTAGTATCGAGTAGAGATTAACTAACTCGTATCATTAATTACACACTAATGATAGTAGTTTACTGCAAAACAATATATTATGGGCATGCAGGCAAAGAAAGAAGCACGTAGTTCCATTGGCAAAACAAGAATAATAAACGTAATTCTTTGTAATATTCTTTATTTAAAAAAATATTTTATTAATACAACATAACACAATACAAATACTTTTCATTAAACTAAATGTATTTAGATAAAAACGCATTTTTGATTTAATTTACGGATGCAACTCAATTGACCCTTATTTTCTTTTGACTACTTAAATAGAATAGATATGCTAATAATTAGAGCATTACATAGAAGAGATATGCTTTAATTTGAAAACGTGAGTACAGTAGTACTAAATTACAGCTTAATAGATCTTATCAACTGGTGAAAAATTCATTCGTGCTATATTTAGCACTATCAGTCATCTTGTCATGTTATTGACTATTTTGTATATGTTTTATAAATTAAAACTACACAATGCCTGTTATCGAATAGAAAATCAAATTTTAAGCTACCTTTACAAATAACAAACTTATACAGGTTTGAAATTCAAGATTAGACAGAGAAAGACATACTGGCATGTGACGTCACACGCCAGTACCGCCATACTTGCTGCATAGAGAAAAGCGTTAGAGAAACAGACAGGTATCTAGATTTTTCAAAAAATCACTATAAATCCAATTTTCAACCGATTTAAATTTTCTCTTCGCTAAACACTATCTGTTTATCTATATTTTCATAATAATATTAAGATATGGCAAAATCAGGAGTTGTCAAATACCGTATTAGCTTATTTATATGTTGTTATGATATCTATTCTACGTATGTCTATTGTATGTGTTAGTTTTATGTATTCTTGATATCGCTCTAATCTACTGTAAATTGCACCACCTGCTAAAATTTATTCCGTACTTTTGTCCATTGTAAAGGTTGCCTGGAAGCGATCGCTCTGAACCGATAAGGCCCCCTATTGCTTACCTTAGAAAAATCTATGTATATTACCTGTGTTTTCTGTACTGTTTACTGTGTTGGTGTACAATAAAGAGTTATTGTATTGTATTGTATCTTAAGCGGTGTGTCTTCCAAAATCGGTCCCCTAAACCTAAACAAATAATGACACAAGATACGAGTGATCATTAATAGCTGTACTTAATGCCCTTTGAAATTTTACTATAAAACTGAGGACGATCCCTCGCTCGTGTCAATTAGTGCTTAATTTCAGTCAATTGTTGCCAGTTTTTACATTGTACTCTAATTAAGGCCCCTTTTAATTGTCCCTTCGTTTAGCATAAAGTTAAGCTTTTGTGATATTGTCGGCTGGTACCGAATAATAAGCGACTCTTTTGTCTCGAATTGAGACTGAAATCCAAGCTACAATTAAAAAAATAATGGTCATTGTGATACCTTTTTAAACAGAATTATTCATTTGTTTCCGCAGCAACTGTCCTCATTTTTATGGTTCCGTAGCCAAAATGGCAAAAACGGAACCCTTATAGTTTCGCCATGTCTGTCTGTCTGTCTGTCTGTCCGTCCGCGGCTTTGCTCCGGGACAACCTATCAATGCTAGAATGCTGAAATTTTGCACGAAGATATATGTAAACTATGAAAAAAAAATAAAAAAAAAAAATTTTTAGGTTACCTCCCATAGACGTAGTGGGGTGTTTTTTTTTTCTCATCCAACCTTATAGTATCGTTGGATAGGTCTTTTACAACCATGAGAATTATTAGTAGTTTAAGAGTAAATAGCAGCCTAAGGTGTATAAAATATACCTGAACTTGGAATATTCCGTACAAAATACGAAATCCTTAGAAAAATATTACTTAACTTTTTCGCAATGGCTACGGAACCCTATTTCGGGCGTGTCCGACACGCTTTAGGCCGGTAAGTATATTTTTAATAAATTATGAGTCTTCAAATGAGGTTTAATTAACTCTTTGAGCCATTTACATAGTCAATTCTTCTGTACCTACCTACAAAAAACAAATGTAAAAAATGTACTTAACTCAAATATGAAAAAGGAAAACATGAGAGTAATTCAAATTTTATTATAATTTTAATGAGACCCCCTAATGCTCTAGAATCGACTAAAACAATATTATTTTAATCCAGCTTGGTTAATAACCTCGTAAATTTATCATGATATTATTCTGGGTGCCCTGTTTTGCATTTACATTGCAGGCCGGTTTCTTCAACGTTTCGATGAAGTACGAAAATGCATAGAAATTAGATACGCGTATTAATATGTACGCGCAGTTTGTGATGTAGATGATAATTAGATACGGTGTCTTAATATGTATTTTATGTATAGGTACACCGAATTGCAAACGAGTTGGCTTTTTTAATTAAATACCAAAAGCAATATTTTTTATGTTAATAACCTAAACGTTGTAAGTGTTAGGGTTCCTTAGTCCAGCAAGGAACCCTTAAAAGTTTCACCATGTTTATCTGTCAGTCCGCGGCTTAGCGTATTCTGTTAGGACTAGGAAACTATAATTTTGCATGAATATAAATATTAAAGAAACGGATAGAGTGTAGCTTTTCAATTTAACGAGTAATAGTCGATCAAAACTTAGCATACATATATAGCTGATAGTAGTAAAGGCTGTACGTTATGTTTAGTTTGAAAATCAAAGCAAAACGTCAAGTCAAGTGGTTTGTGATGTCGTCAGTCTTGAGATTCGCGGGTGGTAAGTCTTAGGTTTATATGTTTCGTAACAATGTCTGCATGACCCACAAACCCCAGGGATGCTGGTTAAAAAGTCTAATAATATCTATGAATCTTACGCGTGAGATAAAAATCAAGTGTAGTCAGCAAATAGGTACATGACTCAGATTTACCGCATTAAGTAGGTATTTAGTCATCTCTAGAATCGTGATATGTAAACAAGACTAATCATGATTTCAAACTACATGCAACTTTGTTTTAAATAAATGCACTCTACTTGGAACCGTCAAAGTTTCAGCGGAATCGCATTGACTTTTCTAAATTTCCAGTGATTTCTGGAATCTGAAATAATAAATAATCTACGCATAAACACATATATTTCTTTTAATACTTTATATGATTCAGGCAGCGGCAGTACGGTCAGGCGCAGAGAATTGGTCGTGAGCCAACACAGGGCACTGATAATAAGAAACGTCAAACAAACGTATTATGAAATCACCAAAAGAATTGAGCATTCAATTTTAACATTTCTTAAATTCCATGCAGATAATGAAAATGTCGGTAAATTTGAACAACGCGTATCTGCAAGCTGCGGATAACTAGGTATATTAAAACGACAAATTTTGTGAAAATGCTTACATTTTAACGTGAGAAAGCTTTGCTTAGAATTTCTAATTTTGCAGGACTCATGTTGATGTCACGAGTAGGTATCGATTTTGTCGAAACACAGTTACCACTAACTGATATGACTTGAAGAATGTCTGCAAAACTGTAATAATAACTTTTTTTAAATATACGCGTTGGGATAATACGAGTAGATAATATTAACGATACGATACTATCGACCTATAAATCACAATATTAACGATTTCTTACTTATATGTATATCGTAGCGACCGGTACAACTGTAGACGAGTGTCGGTACAGCAGTTAAAAAAAAAAAAAAACGGATAACTAAGTAGATCCAAGTATTGTTAGTTTATACAATATTCTTATGAAACTATGGTAGTAAGCTGATAAAATATACTATTATTACATTACATTAAATCAAATTACCTACATTAATTTCCATAACATTCATGAACAACTAATTAATTACATTCAGTTTCATTTCAAATTAATTAAATCAAAGTCACATTTCATTACATTACAAATTACACAATAATATTACTATCTAAATGTTTATTTCAGGATCTGGTCCCATGTATATCATGTCAGTTACATTCTTATAATAACATTACTCATCTAATAGAAATATTAAAATAGAATTGCATACATTTACATAACATAATAATACGATTTAACACTGATCATCTTTCAATAGGTGTCGTACTTGGCGTTCTTATTGTGGTGAGCCATGCAACAGTGATTCACATAAGCGCAGTCAAATCTGCTTGCTATCATCTTGAGGACGCCGTTGGGGCTAGCCCGCAGCCTGCGCACCAGGGACGCGCCGCGCTTGCGCATGGTGGCTTGGAAGCAGTCTACACGCGCGTCCGCAAACATCCCTGATGCGCTGTAATAACGAGGCAGCCCCAACAGTGCCCTGAATGCGTTATTAAATTGTACTCGCAGAGCACTGTACGAGGTTTAGTTAAAATATGTTTATTAAAAACGACCTACGTTCATGCACTCATGGACGCATCTGCCCATTTGCTATTTTTACATTAAACTTTTCTGGCAAGTTTTCTATATCTATTATATGTCTTGTGTACTGCTCTTATATGAAATGTTGAGTGGCACCGGAGTCAACAATAAAAGAAATAGTGTTGGCCATATCTTTGACAGCTAATGCCTGCTCCGACGCTATAAACAATGGCGTGCCCTCTTCTTGTGCAGGGTGAGCTGTTCCACCTCTGCCTCTGGGACTCCTGAAACCTCGACCTCGGCCTCTACTAACCATCCGGCACTCATACGACTTGTGGCCCTTCCTCTTGCATTTGTAGCAAGTCACCTGTGTGCTTACAAATGAAGTTTCAACTTTTTCGTTAGATGCCTCCTGGGACTTTCTAACCTCGTGATCCAGTAACTTGGATCGGACGAATTCCAGAGACAGTTCTGTATTAACTGTTTCGATAGCTGTGATTACGTGGTTACACTCTTCTCCTAAACCTGTTAGGAGATAACAGACTTTGTCACATTCCGCCACGACCCGGCCACGACCTATAATTTGATGAGTATCCGAATGATAAACTAAATAAAAATCCACTATAGTCACACGTGTCTCACGTGTGTGTCACATTGTAATAAACGTCCAACATTCTCCGACGAAGCGGCGTCTTTTGAATTCCGCGGAAGCTCGAAATATTAACGAATGACTTATAGGTAGACTAAACTGACTAATATGTAGGTATCAACTTTTAAAATCAACTTCGGTCATGCCTTTTAGTATTTATAAAACAAATAAGGAATTACTGTGAACCTCGCAGATTTCTTTTAGGCACTCCGGATAATGATTGGGTCGCTTCTAAAATGTTATCTTTCAGACATCATGATTGAGGAGGGTAATTTGCCGCACCCTTCTGACGTGAGCCGAGGACTCGTGCTTGAGGTTCAACTTGAGAGATAACTGAAAGCCGCAACTCAAATCCCTAACAACTTAAAGGCGGTTAATCTGTTGTCAATATCGTCCTGTGAATTTTATGTGATCCCTGATATTTTAATTAATGCTAATAAATCATTTCTGATTGTATCGTTGCCAGCGATGCCAATAACGAAAAGATAAAGTAAAGAGATAATGCTAAACACGTGAGCTTGAATGAAATCTATAGATTTAAATATATATTATGAATAACGTTTTTAAGCAATTTTTTATCCACTTGAATTAACCTACAGCAATGTATGACACTTGTAATGAAATATTTCGATCTTTGTGTCCAAAATGATTATCATGATTGACTTATTTATGTAGACAATTACACATTGATAAAATAAATGAAGTGTTGGTACGCGTATATAATTACATTTTTAATTAGCAGTTCACATAAACTAACTCGGTAATATGATTGATCCATCCAAACCTAACCGCGTCTATTTCCGAACTCAATGACGTAGCAGACAAATTCAAAATAGTTCGATTTCTCCAAAGCGGTCCTCATATATCATACCGTGGCATGTTTTGTGTTAACCACTTAGCAGAAATCTGGAGCCAGCTCTTCCCGCGATCCGGGATAAAAATATATTTTCTCTCAGTAAAGTGTGATTTCCTTTGAGTTCAATTAAGTAGAATTTTCTTTTTGCTGCACCTTAGTCATAAAGAAGCTCAGAGCATTTTACGAGCCCGGAAGTAGGATTTATCTTAGGTTCGCGAGAAAAGCTCGGATTATTCAGCTTTTTGGCTTGATAATATTAATTAGAAGAGTGAGCGCGACTAAAAATAGAACAGTCACCGCAAGCAAAACTGTAACGTCAAACGACTCACGATACTAACGCCATCTAGCGTTATTGGCTCATTGGCTGGTTTTTGAAGTGTTGTAGCGGGTGATTGGTATCGTAATCCGAGGGTAAGCGTGGCTCGAGCTCTTCAGTGCTCTAAACTATGTTAAGTATGATAATAACAGCTGACGAGCGGTCTTGGGGCGTTGAAGCGTCCCGTCTGACCTAATTATACGACTTCATGTATATGACGTGTCATAATCGTTACTGGAACAAGTTCTAACTGATGAAGTGATGAAGCGTGCTTCAGCGATAAATGGTAATAGGTATATATTTATCGCAAAGTCAAAGGCCAAAGATAAAGCTCTGGCAGACTTCACTCAATTGTCTGGTTGTCAGCATTATATTAAAATTTTACGCTCCTGCTAAGTGTACTCGTAAAATAAGGATTTATATTTGTCGTTATTATTATTTAATGTCGACAATTAATCATTATATTTACGTTTTAACGCTGTAAAGCATACACAATAACATCATCATAGATCAAAAACATTGTTCGAAAAACATAGCGTACTAAATCGAATTCCAAGAAGTTACGAAGTTTAATTCCAATTAAATTTCTGTGTAATCCGATTTCAGAGGCGGAGACAAATTATATAAATAGAACATGATTACGAGGCCCGAAATCAACTGTGAGAACATCGAGGGTCGTTCACCCTACGCCTAAAGTAAACCATATCTTCTTGTCCACTGCTTTTATTACTGTACAAGTTATTTATTTAGACTGTTATGAGTTTTCTGCCCTCATTTTAGCAGGGCGAAACCACAGGCTTCATAATTTGTAGCTCTAAGTAGGCTCTTTAAGCTCCATAGGGTGCTGTGCTAAGAATTCCAAAACTGTTGTCCATTATCGAAAGAATCTTTATTGTTACCATGCATGCGTGCTGGATAAAGTACTTACTCTAATATCATCATCATCATCTCAGCTGTAGGACGTCCACTGTTGGACATAGGTCTCCCCCATAGACCGCCAGTTGATTAGGTTGGCGGCGGCTTGCATCCACCGTGAACCCGCGGCATTAACATTTTTACTCTAATAATAATCATAGCCATTTATATTTTTTCTGAAATAAGTAGGTAATTAACAGCGCTGATATGATATGTTGTAGAAAATGACTTCACGGTTGAAATCAATTCAAAACGCCGCGCGTTCTCTGACGACTCCGCTCTAAATTCGTTAGAGGCCGCTGTCCTTTTTTTACCCCACTGCAAGGAGAGTGGTATTGTTCTTATTAAAAACGCGGAGTGTTCCCGCTCAAAAACGTTGCCGAGCAACGACTGATTATCCTCTTTTTGCAATTAAAAAGCTTGTATCAAGTCTTCATCCGGAATTTTGAGGAAACACTTTATAACTCGCTTAGACAAAGCTGACATGAGCCAGAAGCTCTATTCCCGTTTCTTTTCCTTCACCACAAAGCTCGTGGTAAATTTCAAATGTAATTCCGCACATGAATTTCGGAAAACTCAGAGGTGCAAGCCGGGGTTTGAACCCACGACCCTCTGCTTGAGAGGCGATAGGTCAAACCATTAGGCCACCACAGCTCACATAAATCTATTGTTACGTATTCTTTGTGGTAGCTATTAATAGTTGAAGAGATACGTAATGTTGACTGGGGACTAAGTAGTTATAAATAAAGATTTGCAAAACACAGTAGTAGCCCATTGATTCCCAATTGGAGCTAAAGGGGTTCTGATTTTTACTGGCCGAATTTCAATATATGAGATATCATTAAATTTGTCATATAACTGTGTGAGTGGCTCAGCACAGTTACGAATTGCTCCGCAACGGTATTCAGCCAGAACCTCGACCTTAAGGGCTTCTAAAACTAAACTTAATCTGATATTAAATTCGACAATACGGTAAGGAAAACGAATCATAATAATTACACAAAGTTATGTACCATCACCATCAGTAACAACTAAAACAACAAAACATGAAAATGTCGGTTGCATTACAAGACACAATTGCAGTACATGCAACTTTCTGGAGGTTGTTAAAGAGTATGTTTACCTCGGACAGACTTTGCAGTGGGGTAAAAACAACTTCGAGAAAGAGGCCAATAGAAGAATACAGCTGGGTTGGGCAGCATATGGGAAACTTCGTCGAGTCTTTACATCGCCAATTCCACAGAACTTGAAGACGAAAGTCTTCAATCAGTGCGTCCTACCCGTCATGACATATGGTGCCGAGACGTGGACACTCACGGTTGGCCTGGTCCACAAATTTAAAGTCGCTCAGCGAGCTATGGAAAGGGCTAAGCTCGGAGTTTCTCTGAAGGATCGAATTCGAAACGAGGAGATCCGACACAGAACTAAAGTCATCGACATAGCTCACCGGATAAGCAAACTGAAGTGGCAGTGGGCCGGCCATATCAGTCGAAGAACTGATAACCGCTGGGGCAAACGAGTTCTTGAGTGGAGACCGCGAATCGGCAAGCGTGGCGTAGGACGCCCTCAGACTAGGTGGAGCGATGATCTTCGCAGGTTAGCTGGCAAGAACTGGATGAGACTGGCCGAGGATCGTGCTCAGTGGCGTCATGGCGTGCAACTGGAGAGGCCTATGTCCAGCAGTGGACTAAGATAGGCCGATGATGATGATGATGATGATGATGATTACAAGACACAATACAGAATACAAATGTAGACAAAATAAATGTAGGTAGATAGACTTCCTACAACAGACAATGTCACGGTGCATGGCATTCCTCTATTAGGTACATTATCAGAGCATCTACGCATTTATGTACTCTACAACTATTAACTACAAATAACTTCAATGAACCAGCATAAACTAAACTTTTAGGAACGAGGTTATACGGAATAGCGGCCGGGCTATAAAATAAAGATACATTTTATTCTCGTACTCAACCGGAAGATGTGGTTTAAAAAGCTTTTTGTCTGACATAACACTAAAGAATCGATTCAATTGCCGCTGTCAAGGTGTAATGGTGCAACTCAGCCTATTAGAAGATAAATATTTAAAATAACACTACTTAAAAAGTACCTACTTACAGCTGCAGAGTCGAAAAATACAACAAAATATTTTAGGCTTTGTTTGATTAACGTTACATGTTAGGTACATTTAACTATTGATCCTCTCCTGTTGATATGGTTAATAGGTAATTTTTTTTGTTACCCATTTTCTATGTCCCACTGCTGGGCAAAGGCCTCTCCCTCGGATTTCCAACTTCCCCTGTCGGCAGCTAAGTTTTGCCAGTCGTTTCTGAATGCGTCCAAGTCGTGGTCATTGCGAAACAGGTCATTGCCAATCAAAAAAGTTATCAAACTAAAGTACCTAAGTTAAGATCGAAATGAATGTGATAATAATATTATGATAACACTATATCCATGTCAATGGCAAATATTCATTCATTTATTTTGCTACTATCTGGAATATGCCCAGTCTTACAGCGGACAGTAATAAGTAACAAACCATGTAAGTTTTTAACTGTAACCTAATAATTAAAATTGCATAAACAAATTTTAAATTGTTACTAAAAAAGTAAAACAAAAGTAACGAATAATTAAACTTTAACTAAAAAAAATTTAATTTACCATTCCTAGCAGTTCGCCTAGTTGTTCAGACTTTATTTATAAATCCAACAATTACATACAAATATTATCTTTACCTAAAGCTTTTTAAGTGTGATTTGCACCAATGTAACTATAAGGATAATAAATGTCAAGCCAGCCGCCAAATCTCCGTTTAAATATTTTTTGCATGCTGAAATTCACTTAGTCGGAGATATAATTACATTGGTTATTGTTGTAGCAACTTGGTAAAACTCTTAGCAAAACAAATCATCATTCATCATACGATTAAACGTGTCGTTAAAGTGTTGCTTTTAACTATTGCTAGACATCTATTGAGTAGGTACACCTACCTAAAGGTATATGCACTTACTTACTTATTGCTGTTAAGAGAATAACGCCAGTAGAATAATGTTAAAAATTTTCGACAGAAAACATTTAAAAAAAACAGACCTTAAAACGGCGAGTGAAGAAAAGGAAAGACGTGATAGAGGTACTGAAGGTCACTTGATTCCCACTAGGTTGCCTAAATAATTTCTTCTAATTTACTCATAATATGCAACCGAAGAAGAGAAAAAACAAGACTGTGAGTCGACCTGGATAATTCCGTTCCGCTTCAGCTATACAGACTCCGATGGGTTTCTTCATTTAAATTAAAAAAGCAAAACGTGATGTGCGTATTCGCGAATTTAAGTAATAACTAATAGATCACTCTTATTTTAAGAGGTTGTTAGACTATACATTTATTTCTTTGACGCGGAGATATTTATCTTGGCCTTCGTTCAAAACAGAACTGTCTCGGTGTCGACATGCGTTCGTTTGTATTTAAACATTTCACGGCAACCCTAGGTAACTAAGAGTAGCAATATATTTATTTTACTTTAAAAAAATTGAACTAACTTTCCAAACATTAATTTTATCCATTTATCCAAAAATAGCATATGTAATAATTATGTATGCATGTGTGTATGTGAGCAACTAACCGTCGATATTTACACATATTTGACGCTATAGTTCGAAAGATATTTATGCCCTCAACTGTACGTTCAAACTTTCTTAGAGGAACCTTCCCGTGGAGTGACTGATAAGCTATGGTGACCTTTTGGCTTGATCTTCGGCCTCTCTAGCAAAGGCCATGGGTTCGAATCCAAGCTTCACACTCTTTAATTTTTCAGAATTTATGAGCGAAATTCCATTTGAAATTTATCACGAGCTTTTCAGTGAAGGAAAATGCATCTTAAGCAGACCTCCATCACTTGAGAAGCTATTTAACGTGTGTGAAGTTGCCTATCCACACTGAGGTTACGTGTAAACTACAACTAAAGCCCTATAATTTTGAGAGAAGTAGTTTTTTAATGAGTGTATCTTTTCATTGTTTTAACTTGGAAGTTGATTTTTTCCACTGCGTTAAGGGATAGCAAATCTGAGTATTTGATATTCATTTCAGCTTGATGCCTCCATGCGTTCCTGAGGAAAAGGGTCTTGTTAGACACACAGACAGATGGGCAATAAAGTAATAATATAAGGGTTACGTTTTTTCTTTTTAAAGTGCGGAACCTTAAAAAGGTTGCAATTTTTAAAATTTCAACTGTCGTAAAAGTGCAAGAGCCGTACACTCCACCCAATACCAAACCGAGTTATGCCTCTAAAATAGGTTTCCTTTGTCCTTTCATAAGCTACATTCCGCCGCCTCTCCACGCGTATCTAATACTCTTCCTTGTTTTCAAAGATATTTTATTTTTACATTTCGACACGCATAAACAAACTGCTAAGTACATCGTATAAATCTCTCCGCAGCTTGCGTTATTATATTAAAACAGTGTACGAGACCAACATGCGGGCGACACATGGTGTCTTCCATACATTGATTTGTATGTGTTTTACTATTTATAGTAGTCGCGTGAGGTGCGATCCCTTGGGCTAATGATAGAATGAGGGCTATCGTTTTTTGTCTCACTAGATGGCGCACTGTTGCATGAGGTTTTTAAATATGGCTTTCAAAGTCTGTTATGGCGGGCGTGAAAACAAAGTTTAGATTAAAATCATATTTAATACACCTTAAAATCGTACCATAAAAATGTCGAGCATGCCACAGTGTTGCATAGTCCCCGTTTTGTTCGGAAAAAAGGGAGACAAAGGTTTCCGAAAGACAAAACTGTCTCAAAACACAGACGTTCATTGCCCCGGAACGCATATTTGCCATAATTAATTTCAGATATTGCAAAGTATTCACAAAATTATTCTAATTATAAATAAACCCGCGTAGCTCACCCAAAAACTATGAGATTTGACATTTCAGAGACCTCACGCTACACTAGCGCCTCTAGTGGCGAATTCATACGCGATAGCCCTCATTAGTTCTATGTATAATGGACCAACGTATCACGGTTACATACAAAAGCCAAGAGCTTAGTAACTGTTAACGAGAGCAACGTGCGCGTGCGTCGTCAACATTTGAGAGATAATTTTTACATTACCTACTTGTTTGTTTAAAAATTACAATTGAATTAGTTGCAATTAATATAAAAACTTGTTGTGAAATTTGCGGTAATAAATGTTTAATTAAGCTTTATTTTGGACGAAAATTTCATGTAAAAACTACCCAAAAAATAACCTAAATACTAATAATTAGACATACAATCCTCCTAAGTCTTGTGCCCATAAGGCAGGCCGCATTTCCGCGCTGGAATGGATTGGATTCACTTTGAGTGATTTCTTATTTAAAACTTTGAATTGAAGTGTGTGGCGTTGCTCAACTAAGTACACATACTTGCAGAAAAAAGTGCTTTCAATCTACGGCTCTAACTAAGAGACCAAACGAGTGTCTGTGGCAATAGCACTTGTCTAAACCTAGTTAAGTCAAGGACTAAACCAGTTCAAGAAATTGCAGAAACACTACCTCATTTATTTTCCATTTAAACCAAGGGGTCATTCAAGTATTACGTTAACAGAATTTTAGTTATTTTTAGTCAGCGAAAGTCAGCAAAACCCTACCCCCTCCCCCCTATGCTTACGTAAAGATTGGTACCTACATATATTTTTAAATCTATTCAGGTTTCTTTATTGTTATTAATGTGAATAGGAATGTGAAGTAGGGTAGCCATATTTGCTTAAATTAAAACCTAACTACATAATAAAACAAGAAATAATAAGTAAGTATTGCTGACTAAGCACCATCTCGACCCCCCCCCCCCCCCCCCGGCTTCCATGTCATCAAAAATAAGCAAAGCAAAGATCCCCCACCTCCCATCGGTGCTTATGTAATAATTGAATGACCCCCAACTAGTTGCTTTTATATTTACTTTCACACGCTTAACAAACATGTTTAAATGGACCACTGATAATAATATCACTATCTATTTGTACTATATGTTTTGTAAATAAATAATTCTTAGATACATTCATTCATTCATATATACTTAAATCCATTTATTAATTTAGAACTATTTAATACTAGCCGTTACCCGCGACTCCGTCCGCGTAGAATTTGTTTATCGCTATCCCGCGGGAACTGTGCAATTTTCCGGGATAAAAACTACCCTATGACCTTCTCTGGGGCTCAATCTATCTGTATACCGAATTTCCTGTAAATCGGTTCAATGGTTTAGACGTGATGAAGTAACAAACAAACCAACAAACAGACTTACAAACTTTTGCATTTATAATATTAGCGGGATTGACATGAACCTCCGCAAAGTAACGCCTGATGCAATAAATTACACTAAGCGCTTAACTATGACTTTGCGCAACTAGCGATGCAACGAGCATTCTGTCCATTGCTTGTGCAACTAGTTAACCATTTAGCGGCTAGCATCTCGGCTGCGCAATGGACGGAGAACACGCTTACCATCGCTCGCCCTTAGCCATATCCGAGCCTTAAGACTAAAGTGCTAGGAGCCGGTAGAGTCGTCAGCAGTACGTTGTAATGACAAAATAACAGCCAAGGCCTCTAGGGCAACGCAGCAATAAGTGTTGCAGTTGTCCGGATCAACTTTCCCTTCCAGTCGATGCGTACGGTAATGCAACAGCCAACCGGAACAGATAAGTCACCGGACAACTTTCCCTGTATGCTAGATTTTTAAAGCCATTATTAGGAGAACTTTGTAAAACACAGTTTCTCATAGATATTTACTCTGAATAAAACTTGAATATCTCAGCTTTGCAATGGAATTAAATTTGGGGCTAAAGAATGAAATTAAGTACACGTAAAGACCTGTTTAATGACATAATTCTCAGCTCTGTTGGTTTTTGGTTCACTTCCCATACAAAGTTGCCCATGGTCCTTTGTTTTAATTAAATAGGTATGGCACAACCGACCGATGTCGTATAAAGAAAGGCTCAGAGGTGCTTCTATATTTGAACAAACCGCAGAGCTCCCATTATTTACAAACTACCCGCAATGCAGCCTCACGCCCGGTATTACAGTACACTCGACCTTGTACCAAAAAACTCGAAAAAAATGCAAAGTTTATCACTTCCCTCTGGAATCTTAAACAAAAGGATATCTCGAGAGATTCCGCTTCGAGATTTATGATCTCGACTAAGCTTGGAGATGACATTTGTATCTTCAAGAAAAAAAGGTAAATCGGCACAGCAGTAAAGGGGGGGCGTGCAGGGTCCAACCAAATGTTTTTGGACAAAGGGCAAAGGGTAGTTTCAAATAAAGATTTGAAACTACCCTTTGCCCGCGGCTTCGCACGAGTAAACAATTAGATCAAGCAGTTGAATTTAAATCTTGAGATTTCAAAAACAATCCTAAAGGAATTTGTAAAACTAACATCGTGGATTATATTAACGTTGTATAAAAATACCTGCGTTAAATTTCATGGCTCTAATCCTTAAACTTGATCAACATATAATAAAAATTAAATTAAGTTAATAATTAAAGAGGCCCCGATCAACCAAAAATTATAGTTCATTACGTTGGTACATTTTGTATTTTTTTTAAGCAGGACTCGTAACACTGAATTTGAATATTTTTTTATATATGTATATATAACGGTCGTTTATAGCGTATATATCGACATACGTCTACAAAATTGCGAAACACTCGGCGCGCGAGGTCGACTCGCACTTGGTCGGTTTATAATGTGTTCCGTATTCCTTACCTTAACCTAGTACCTAACTATGTATACATGTACACATTCTTCATCCCAGCCTATATGCGTCCCACTGCTGGGAACAGGCCTCCTCTCAGAACAAGAGGGCTTGGGCCGTAGTTCCCACGCGGGCCCAGTGCGGATTGGGAACTTCACACGCACCATTGAATTGCTTCGCAGGTCTGTGCAGGTTTCCTCACGATGTTTTCCTTCACCGCAAAGCTCGTGGTAAATTTCAAATGTAATTCCGCACATGAATTTCGAAAAACTCAGAGGTGCGAACCGGGGTTTGAACCCACGACCCTCTGCTTGAGAGGCGATAGGTCAAACCACTAGGCCACCACGGCTTACTAGGCCACCACGGCACACACATTCTTGCTACTATACATATGTTTTTAGGGTTCCGTAGTCAACTAGGAACCCTAATAGTTTTGCCATGTCTGTCCGTCTGTCTGTCTGTCTGTCCGCGGCTAAGCTCAGAGACCGTTAGTACTAGAGAACTGTAATTTGGCATGAATATACATATCAAGTCAGGTCGACAGAGGTAAAATAATTAAAAAATTAGGGTTTTTTTTTCTCGACTGACCGTATCGTTGGATAGGTCTTTTAAGACCATTGGGGGGGGTTCACCAGACGATTTTTCGATTCAGTGTTTGTAAAAATTCAGGATGGTTATAATTTTCCTTGTAAATATGTCAAATTTACAAGGAAAATTATAACGGCTAAGATTGCATGGGAATTATTAGTAGTTTAAGAGTAAATAGGAGCCCAAGGTATAAAATATAGCTAAACTTGGAAAAATCCTTACACAACACGAAATCCTTGGAAAAATATTACTTGATTTTTTCGTCCTGGCTACAAAACCCTATCCTGGGCGTGTCCGACACGCTCTTGGTAGAACTAAATAAACAGAGATATTATCAAAGATATCAGTCAAATAAAACATGCGGAATTTATTAGAAAGTTGTGAAATGGGCCGTTAATCTCATAATTCAATTTCAATGTGTGAAAAAGCTATGAATAGAGCTACAAAGAGCCGAACAATGTCTACCATTATATTACGACCTTGGCTTAACTTAAAGGGTCAGGAAGGGCAAATGTCCTACAGGACTTGTTATGTTTACTGTACACAAAAAAATATCATAAAGAAGATTGGTTAACGAATACAGTTCACTAATAAACAATGACGGCAAAACAAACAAAGGCAGCATCACATTAAGTATAACATCTGTCGCATAAAATTTATCAGTGAGTGGTGAAACAGCCCTTAGGTATACATAGTCGTAGTTAATTATTAGGCGTATAAGGGTTTCAGTTTCATAAACGTTTAAAGCTACTACTAGAACTGTTAATAGGGGTTAGGTCACCCCGAAAGGTTAAAAGGTCGCGAAGCCTCTTAGCTTCAAACAGGACGCAAAGTTTCGTGTTCGCAAATAGAAGCTAAATTAATTAACGAAATTAATAATGTCGAGCATCGTAACGAATCTACCGTTTTTACTAGTAGTTTATAACCGTATAACCGCGTGTGACCAGTGGTTATTAAGCCCATAAATAAATATAAATAAATAATAATTTATTTCCAAAAATCATTCACACCAGCAACATAAAAAGTTATATCTGGCAGACCCCAAACTAAACAGAGCCTGTATCTTGGGGCCTTGGAGTGCACTATACTATAAACGATTTTCATATCTGCAATGCCTAGTAGACGTCAAGTGGAACATGAAGTAATATGAAAAATAAAAATAAAATAAAATAAACCAGTACAATTTAACACTAGCAGTAAAACTAAAGCGGAATGAAAAAAACAACTACCTACAAAAAAACTCGTGTACGTGTGCGGGAGTGTGTGTGTGTGTGTGTTTGTATGTGCGTGTTTATGTGTGAGGTTAATGGCATAAGTTATGGGTTATGGCAACCGAAATCCCCAAGTGGCGCTTGCGTTCACTCCATCTTCGGTAAACTTCGGTAAGTAGTTGACTTTCACACCCGCCGCCATTTATTAAATTCTAATCCTGTTCAAGGATGATTATTCTGAAAGCTGTGTGAAAGTAAAAGTACCTATGTAATTGGAGGAAGATTAGTGAGGTAACCGATTTTTTAAGGAAAACCACCACTAAAAATAGATAAAGAAATAAAAACTTAATTGTAATTATATTTATTTAACCTACATAAGATTAAAATGGAATTATCAAAACCTTTTTGCAACCAAATAATTATAGTTTATCTCCAATACCACCAACGTCGTGTTAAATGTTTCTGACGACGGTAGCCCTCAGTTGAACCCCTTAACCTACCATCTATTTGTATTATTAGTCCGTCGGGCCGGGTATAGCTAACCCTGTAACGAACATCGACCGACTTAACCCAAACGTATTATTAAATCATGAAAGCCCGCGGCACTATGACCTCATTTCGTATGTAGTTGATACACATGGCAGTTCGCAGCATCCAACGCAAGGAAACGCGCCTACTTTCTTTCCACTGCATCTAGCTTTGGCTACAATCACTAATGCGTACTCACGCACGAGGCGTCATAAACGGCTTGCTCACTGTATATTACTTTAACCTCAACGTGGTGCTGCTAGAGTATATATTGTGTTGGCTGGTGTTTATTTAGGCTGTGTAACTACGTTTATTTTCCTCGGCTGGTTAGTCGCTTGTGAGCTGGCGCGGCGTCGACACGTCCCGCGCAGTGACTGTGTTTAGTTGTGGACATGTGCTGTGTTTAACATCTGACTGAAGATGACCGGTGAAGTTTGCTGCAATCACATATGGTATGCGTTGTCCAGAACAAGCGGTGCGTAGGTGAGGGATGCGGTTGTGTCTCCCTCCAACGGACTTGACAGCATGAAGGGCCAACCGGTTTGGTGAGACCACATCCCATAACCATAGCCCACGTGTAGAATAGAAAGCTTTAAGCGCTTTTGAGCTTTCAAACGCTCAATAGACAGCAGATTTATATTTTAAGGAGTCCGATTCAAAATACAAGCTTCAGTTTTGACATGAAAATGAAGCTCGGCCCGGAAATAGGAGTACTGAAATGCACGCAGATATTTTCAGTGCGGATCGGAAATAGTTTGTCAATTGCATACGAACGGTAAGGCACTTCGGTCTCCGAGTGCTTTGCAGAACTTTTGAATAACACATGAACCCTTATGTAACTTAACGATTCACGATGAGACATTACTTTGCGGAATAAAAATATAGCTATTTGTCTCTTGTAAAGTGTAACTGGAAAGCGTGGTGTAGACGACCAGTTGCACTCACATATATACGGTGTCCAAAAAATACCTGCCAAGCGGAAAGGGGGTTAAAGATTTAGTCCTTTATAAAATCCATTTACAATATTTGAAAGCCTTTGTACTTATTACTGTGTGCATAATATGGACGTGCAAATCCTATTTCAGTAAAATTAAAGAGTAAACTACGCAGAATGTTGACGGCTGATTTTGTAAATAATGTATAGGTATTATTGCACTTAATTTTTAATATAATCGACCAGTAAAGTAGCCTCAGTCTCAAAATTTTCTGACTACAAACTACAATAACCTAACCAACAAAAAGTTGGAAAACCCCGACTTTGTGATTTCAAAGTTCAATATCTTAAAAATGGCCCACCCGTTTAAGACCTACGGTGCCACAGACAGACAGACAGACAGACACACATACAGACACACAGACAAACAGACACACAGACACACACAGTGGTCAAACTTATAAAACCCCTCTTTTTGCTTTGGGAGTTAAAAATGGTGCGCGCGAATAATTTTTGCACCACACTGCTGTGTTGAAGACTATGACCGATTTTTTATAAACTGTATTTAGGTAAGTAATTTTACCAACTAGTCGAATATATTTAATGCTTTTAGATTCACCTATTTTTTCCACTTTCAAATGGCATTTCCGAATGATATGATTTAGAAAAGCGGTCTGCTTTTTAATCTTATACGAGCGAAATATTTGTCTTGTCATTATATACTTGTATCAGTTTAATATGCAAGTAACAGTGGACGTCCTTCGGCTGAATATGATGATGGTGATGATGATGAATATGCAAGTAAACTAGAACTCCAAATCCGTGATAACTGCGTGATGCATCCAGTATCCACGCAACTCGTGTTTGCAATTATTCAATTGAAAACACCACGAAATACCTACAACGAGAGTTGCCTTCAGTTTTTCATGTATTCTCTTCTGATATTTTTGACCTCATAGACAGCTACCATGTTTATTGAAAGTGACTATATAGCACACATCTACACTACGCACACAAATGTCATTTTTTTACATTCCAACAAAGGCATGCCAAAATAAAATCGAAATAAATACGAAAACTCAGAAATATTATAATTTAGGGTTATACAAGGCCAGAGTGTAATAGTCTGTTACTAAGCCTATGACCAACATCTTCAATCCCATTTGCACTTATATCAAGTACAATAGATATCAATCGCTAGTAATTTTTAAACTGACAATAACCTAACCAACAAAAAGTTGGAAAACACCCAACTTGTCACTTCAAAATTCAATATCTCAAAAAAGGCTAAACCGATTTTGATGAAACATGTCTAAGAACCATCGCTAAAAAACCTGATTTCAAATAAAAAAAACCGCATTCAAATCGGTCCACCCGTTTAAGAGCTACGGTGCCACAGACAGAAAGACAGACGCACATAGCGGTCAAACTTATAATACCCCTCTTTTTGCGTCGGGGCTTTAAAAAAGATTCTTATGACCATAGTGGTCATGTACTTTGGCAGAAGGGAAAATGCGCGTTGCCAGCTCCCGTTGTAATATCTATTCTGGAAACCGCTCATCCAATCCAATGCGTAGCGCCTTTTCAAGAACATGAGAACGGAGGTAGAGATGCATAAGTAATAAATAACTTCCTTTCCTGTCGATACGATAACTACTCGCACTTACCTAATTACTTTAAGTAAGTATTCCAAACACGTTTTCATTCAAAACTCATTGTTTATTCATCGATCATCCATCTATCGATTGTTTTTAAAAATAATTTTCGTCGTCTGACTTCAACTTCCATAATATACGAAACAACAATTTTATAACAAACCTAATAATAGCCGATCGGCTTATATTTATTTGTATGTTTCATAGGTTTAGGGATCCGTACTTTTATAAATGATTATGAATGACGGCACACTTTGTTGCGACTAAACCCTTTTGTTTTATCTATCCCTTATCAGTTGTTTGCTTACCGTAATTTGTTACTTCTAGGTTACCTACCGCTTATGTAATATGTAATGTTTATGAATTATTTGGAGGTGACGAGCAATTAAGGTCATTCCTGTATATGTAGTTTGCTAGCAAATGTGTCGATCGTATTAGTTCCAGAAACCTAGGAATTTTATATGGCAGATGCAGTCTTTGTTTGTTCAAACGAAATAAACAGAGACGGCATCACCGATATCTGCTACATAACATACTAAGAATTTCAACAGAGTGGTAAAACGGGCTTTAGTCTAGTATTTAATAATAATAATAAATTAGAATTTAATCAAAACTTTTGTATTGGTAAAAAGAACATGCTTTAGATAAAAACACCTCAAAATGTACCTATTTAAGACGTAACCCTAAATAACTTTAAGTTACAACTTCTTAAAACTCTACGTGCTCTACAATTTAATGTTAAACATGGTTCAGTCTATATCGATAAAGTCTATATGAAATGGATACTACATAAACTTCGCTTATTTTTTTCTTCTCTAAGTTGAATATATCCTTTTACGGTGGAAAATCCATTTCAAGCTGATATACTAAAATAGCTCAAGCAAACTTAGAGAGCGTACCTATGACATAACAAGACAAACTCCTTTATCTTTTACTACAAATAATATTACCGCTACAATTGTGTAGTTTCTTGGGTAAAAAAATTACATTCTATTTAAAATTTTAAAATGACGCACTAAATAGACTACTAAACTGACTACTACTAGACACTAGACTGCTAAAACTCAGTGAGAAAAGTATATTTTACACACAGACAAATTAATATTAATTCGTTTTCTATCTCATCATGGAATTCAAGGCAGATTTGCTCACCATATTTTCCTTTCACCAAAGAGTCGAATGAGAGAGATCGTTAAAAAACAGATATGATCAAAGTACCATAATTAACTGCCATAAACAAACTAATAATAAACTCATTATGAATACTGACACCAGCAAACAACACAAGATTCTAGTAGTTTTGCTAATATATTAACCTAATGGTTTTTTTAAGATCGACAAAAGTAAATATATTTTATTTTTTGCTTTGTACACACGTAAACCTAGACTCCATCGACGCAGAACTCCTAAATTTATGAGGGAGATCCTTCTACCACTCGTATCTGTCAAAAACAAAAGCATGCTTGTCACAATATTTCATGTCCATGTCGTCCCGCCGTCTTCTCTTCGGTCTGCCTCCGCTTCGATGGCCGTCCATAAACAAACAAATATTGCAAAAAAATATTTAAAAAAATTGCTAAATGGTACAATCACCAGCATCAATATATGACACAACAAAGCGTGCATACATTTCTAATACGACTCTATTTGTAAGCCGGTAGGACGTGTCAGATATTCACGCTGTTATTTATACAGGCTGGTGGCTCTAAATTCAAACGAAACAAATAGAACATGGTAATCTTACTAAACTATGCGCCAGCTGAAGACCACTGTTACCTAACCATTCTATTGTAGTAGTTATCGAGAAGGGACAGCGTGCGAGTTGCGAGTCACTTTCTTGACGAATTAAAAATGGCGGGCGGAAAGTACCCATTGTTGCCCGTTGACTAAAGTCATTGTAATGAAAAGTAGGTTTCACGCTATGTATACTTTGCCCTAAATTCTACATCTTTAGAATACTTAATTACTTGTCAGTTTCTTCCAACCAGTTGAATGCGGGCAGTACAGGACCGATCGTTGTGGAACTCTTTAGGGAAGGCCATTGTCCAACCGGTAAATTTTTTGGGTTCCGTACCTCGAAAGGAAAAACGGAACCCTTATAGGATCACTTTGTTGTCCGTCCGTCCGTCCGTCTGTCAAGACCCTTTTTCCCAGGAACGCGTGGAGGTATCAAGCTGAAATTTATATCAAATACTCAGGTCTACTGTCCTTTTGAGCTGTAAAAAAATCAAACTTCTAAGCCAACGCAATCAAAATATACAACGTCTATGCTGCAAATTTTCGACACTCGCAAGGGAATCAAAACCTACAGGGTACTTCCCGTGAACTCAGAATCTTGAAGTTTGGTATGAAGCAACGTCTTATAGCACAGATAAAGGAAAAATTGCGAAAATCATACATTTTTAGTTACATCATATAATAAAAATATTTTTAATATACTTTTTTAATAATTTGTACGGAACCCTCGGTGCGCGAGTCCGACTCGCACTTGGCCGGTTTTTTAGATTAGAATGATCAGATATAATTCTTCAAAACGGCATGATCGATTAAAACTCTTTTGATACGATTATTACTTAAGCCACGGAGCTTGGTGAGAAGTGGTTTTCAAAATAATATATTTTTACCGATTCTACGCATCATACTTAGCTCTAGTCTATGGGCTCTATCAAAAAATATAATACATTACCGTAACGCTCTGTTTCTGACGCTGTTTGCACAGTAAACTCTTGCTAACCAACTACATAAATAAACAACACAGTGATAGACACTGATACCTCATAAAAATCATATGTTCCGTGTTTACATTACTTGTAAGGAATTATTTAAACAAAACATTCGTATAACGTCAAGAACACATACCAATGCTATTATAAATTACCTACAGTTAATACCGTCACACGTTAAAAATAAAAACAAATGCGGATTCTTTTCTCCAATCGCTTGACTTTCAACAACTATAATGGTTTTGTTTAAAGATAGTCCACGTCACTCTTTACTTTTGTTTAATTTAGTTAAGATTGACAAGTCAGGTCACACGCATACAAATTAAAAACATCTCCAAGGTTTGCGTACATTCCTTTTTCGTTTGTTGGAGTATATCAGCTGATGTAGGTACATTTATATGACGAAGCAGTGGAATTAGACGATTTTGACGATTTCGTTTCGGACCGCTCTTAATAATTGCCCCAGATTCCAGATCGTCGAGCCACAGTCTGCATTAAAATGAAGGCAAAGGTGAGAAATCACAGATACCGCACAGAACCTAATGTTTCGACGTATTATGCTCTACTTTGAATGATTCTGCATCTGCTACGCGCCTCTACTACTCGATTATTCACATTTTTACACTCCAACTAATTCGTCGTTTTTTTCTACACAAGCTATGTTATACGTACTTAGTGAGTCCACTTTCTCGTATTTTCAGGAAAACAGCTTTTACAACGTTCTTAATTAGGTTTCGGAGCGTCACACGTAATTCGTTTAGGAATATCCGATTAACGAATTAGTAAGGTTATTTCATTTGTTAAATGGAAAACAAGAGCCTACGTTTTAACTGAAACGATGTTTTTACGTTTATTTATTTACTTGGAAACTGAAAGAACAATGACTGAACATTATTCTGATGAGAGTCCTTTATCATTTTCCGTAACAAATATTCGCGCAGCGCAACCATTAGTGCGAGATATCATCAATGAATAATAATTTATCATATTCACAAACGTTCCGTCCCAACGCAAATTATCCTTCATCCCGTTAGTTAAACTGTAATGGAAACAAATTCAAATCAGAACTCTTTAACCGTATTTTCAAATAAGTGAATCATGGTTCAAACGCTATCGTAGATATGTAAATGATACGCCGTTAAAAGTGAGAACTTAATTGAGTACTGCAGACTAGTTAATTGGCAGAAAGAAACCAGAACAATATCATAGCATCAGATAACGGTGAAATTGGAGGCATCCAGCGATCAAGTACAACAATGACTCATTATCATCATAGCCTGAGGCGGTGTTTACTTACTCCACTACCATGGCCGGAGCACCGTTAAAAACTGTAAAAAATTGCAGTATAGGTACTGTGAAATATTACTGTTCTAGTTCGATTTTTAGGACAACTTTTTTGTACCGTAGCATACCTATTACCATTATACCTTTACAGCAAAGTAAAAAGGTCTTCAACTCAACAGAGAGACTTGAAACTGGTTACGTGTTATGCGGGAAAATGTTTATGAGCCAATTTACATTGAGGAGAAGATGAAAAGGGTTGCTTTCCTTTTCATTATTTCGTAAACATAACCCGCCGTCGTCCGCACCTGCTGTCACCATAACGTAAGCATTTCGCGTTCACAATCGACTTATTGAAATTCATTTTATCGGGCACCTGCCGCCATCTCTAGATGCCAACAATATGATATTGAAAGTAACCTTTTTCTGCACGTGTTTCTGCTACAGTTGCATTTCTGTCGTTGGAACCGTTTTGAGTAAAAGGCACTACATTCGACAGACGAATGGTATTTTTATTATCAAACTGGTATCGTATCAGTTTGACTAAATTACCAAGTGAATTGGCAGTTCTCTTTATTTTATTCCATCGATGTGGACGGATCAGACCTGTCTGTGGTTCATCGACCTGTATTTTTTGTGCACCGTCGATTGCTTTTGTTTTTTTATTCAGTTTAGACGCACCTCTCAACCTGCCAGCACCTTTAATTATAGACATAATAAATATTCCTTTCCGGGGCGTGAAATGTCCTCATTACGTGTCTGCTGGTTTAAACTCTGTATCCAATCAGAGTTCAATGAACTTCATACTTAGTTTGCTGGATATTATAGCTTTAATAGGTTTGGTATCAGAATATCGAATTGATTGCAGATGCAATATGGCTGATAAGGTCAAACGTGTAACATACTACTTTATTAACCATTATTTTAATGACTAAAATAGGAAGTTAAATGTTCCGTTTGTAAAATATAGGAAATAATAAACTATATCCAGTAACTAGCGATAGCTACCTGCATAGTTTTTTCACAAGCAGCAATCTTTTTAATGACAAAAATTAAAGATTCGAAAAATTTATTTTCTAGCTAAATCGTAAACATTATTTCAGTAATATCCGGTTTCAAAATGCGAATCATTGCTGTTCGTATATGATTTACAAAAACGCAAAAAGGGGCCTTTAATTCCTACGAACGTGTAGTGTAGTTATATAAATGTGAAGCAATGTGGTTCATCCACAAGATCTGAAATCGGCTCGAATTATACCTGGTGTCACGCGATCCCAGTTTGTTGATCTGATTTATAAAGTTCAAGCCGACGTTCTTCAATTTATACCTGCAGACATTGATAAAGTGTTTATTTTGTATAGTATGCGACATAAATGAGAACGTCTTAGTTAGTTGTAATAGGGAGTAAGTGTAGAAAACCACCTTTATATCCATGACGCATCTAGACCGCCATTCACTTTTTACTGAACTACAAATTAACACTATTCATTAATGAAATTACTGAGAAAGCCGCGACGTGACAAGTTTCTGTTCACTTTATATATTAATGTTTATTATTTATTATCAATACCTAAACGCTCTTTTCAAGGTCTTTGGAAAGTTTAACTTAAATAATATGAGGATCCGAGAAACGTTATAATGTAAACTGTACACGATATAATTAAAAGTTCGCCTTTACTTTTCTTCGAACATGCGATTTTACTGTAGCCTGCCAAGGTATTGTAATAAATGGAATCATGACAGTTTCGTAATGTCCGTCTGTAAGCTCTGCTTTAGTTTAGTATTACCATTTAGTATGTTTTGCATGAAATGCAATATTCATTTGGCTTGGTTTTATTACTTACCTATGATAAATCATAAGAAATATGCTAACTTCTTCTTAACTTCTTCTTTCGGCGTTCTTTTGAACTAGGTATACTGAGTAGTGTATGTTTACATCGGTTCGATAAAACAAAAATCTACAACTACTAGGTACTACCTACACTAGCGTTCTGTCTGTGCCCTTATAGATTTGACATGTTTATGAAACAAGTACTTAATATTAGGCTATCGATATATACGATGTTTTTGTATGTCAGGAGATTCTACCGTCTTTAACTTTTAATCGAGGAGTTATGTACCTACACTTTAAGTATGCTACGGAATCTAGCAATAAGGTGTTGATACAACTTTTATCCATAGTTTTCCACCACGTAGCTAAAAATAGAGTTTGAGAATCATAAATTGTAACAACTATTTAATTGTCGTTTATTATGTCTATTAAAACGTGGCATGGCCAAGATGATGTGATATTAAAGAATGATTGTGTTAAATCTTTATTTGTTATTTCCGCTACCATTTTTGCTTACAACCACGATCTTGTCGACCGAACCAATTCGTTTCAATAATTTTACTTGCCATATCATCATATTTGCTAAACCGTGCTGTTTTCTGGATTTTTTAATGTTTTGTTATAGAAGGCATTAGTAGGATAGATTAGTTTAATAAACATTCTAAAAAAAATACTATTTCAGAAATAAATAAATTTATGTTTATGAATGACAAATGAAAATCATGGAAAACATTTTATAAATTATGTTACGACTTGTCACACATGACATAAGGGAAAATATTATCAACTGTTAGCGAACAAACTATAGCGCAGTGCACTCTTTCATCTAAAGTTTTGAAAAGGTGTTTACCTATGTAGAGCTATAAAATTTGTGTTTCTAACAGAAAGTTACAAAATAGGTGTTTCTACTACAGTAAGGATCATGAATCAAATAACGTATACACCTACACAGTTTTTTGCACACAAAATATATTTTTACAAATGTCTTCTAGAACGTTAGAAGATTTATAAAATGTTATCCGATTGAATGACAGTTAAATTCTTTGATAGTTCACATTTCGCTCCACTCACGTTCTGTAAAATAACCACGTAGAAGAATTCTTACTTAAGTACGAAGTTCTAGCCGAGTCGAAAAGATTACATTAACCATGTGGTCATTAAATTAGCTGATTGGTTATAAATCATGTTTACGAGAGGCTGGCGACGGCGGGATTAAATGCGCATTAGGTTCGCTCGACAGGAGCGCCACGTGCCATAACATAACATATACAAGTATGTGAAAATCCTATGTCTACTACCCTACGTTGTATTGACGAGCCAAAACAACGGGTTATTTTCCATATTTTGCGGTTGATACGACCTTGTGCGAGATCTGAATCGCCACCACCGTCTTACTCTAGCGAGTATCTTGCCACAAATCAGCAATGCTTACGATGTTGTGTTCCGTGGTGAGTTGAGAATTAGTGAAATCAAGTGAAATTACTGGTTGGTACTGGCGGTTATCTCAGTCCTATTTAGTCTATATCTATAATCATAGGCTGGCCATTTGCATCAAAAAAAATAGTGCGAAAAGTACTTTATTTTTACAACTTTTTTTCAACGTTGCAATTTAATGGCCTCGCCTCACGGTCGTATGTAGCCTCCGTGCAAACAGATTCTCTATAACGATGTCCTGCCATCTTTGCCTGTTCCTAACATCGTTTAGTGCGACTTGCAGTTGAATGTTCAGGGTGGAACGGACCTGATCTGTCCATCTTGTTGGGCTGCAGCCTCTCCGTTTGCTATCAACCGTGCCAATAATGAGTTGTTCAAGTTTTTGGCCTTCCATTCTGGCTATGTGACCAAAAACCTCCGGTTTTCTGCGTAAACAGCTCACAGTCTGGTCCTGTTGTTTAGTTCGTGTGGGATAGATACGTTGCGTATGAGCCCTTCTGCGAAATATTGATCAAATAATTGAAAAAGTTACAAAAGCAGAAGTTGTAGTATGATTGGAGCTGAACTGAGGACTTTATTAATAAACAGTTTTACTAAAGTATATTTTAGATGCGTTACTAACTTTATCGTAAAGTATTCTAATGTAATAACCCAATAAATGAGTCTGCTTCATTTTGATCAGTGCCTATTTCCGCATTAGTAAACCTTGTTTTATTCGAAAATATCCAACCCTATATTCAATTAGTACTTCAAAATAAACATATAAGAATTCAATTTAGATTAAAATAAACATGGATAAAGTCTAACTGTCTTAATTATTACCGCTATACAGCGTGAAATCATCTGGCGTTGCGCCAAATATTTTAGGTTCCCCATGATCCATGAAACGGCTCTGACTGCAAATTGATTGTGGTTTAGAAAAATAGGTTAAAATTTACGTTATTCGCGAGTTTATTTACAGGAAATACCGGTTTTGTGACCCAATTAAAAAGTTTAAAATGATACGTGAAGCTTTACCTTCCAACTTGCTCCATTTTCTTTTCACTTTTGATTTGAGTTTGATTAAAATATTTAAAATGCTGCAGCAGAATTATTTTTCAAAAAACGTACTTTAAAAGAAAGGAATATGATGAAGCAAATAATATGCTTACATATTTGTTTTGAATTTTGATTATATACTTTCGAAACCTTATTCGTTTGAGGTTGAGTAAATGACAAAAAAACATATACGCCACGGCGCTAACATTTAAAGGAAAACTAATACTCCTAAAGTTTGTTTGGACTGCAAATAGCTCCTAAAATTAACGGCAGACCACTACAAAGGTTGAGCAGTTGTACAAACAGTGCGGTAATAATGGTAACCAAGGAGAATTCCCAAACTAAGGCTGAGTAAACGTGTTAAACCAACAAACAGATATGTTTTAGCTAATCAGCGGTTATGACGTAGTATGCAATCGAATAATCTTTTTACATTTTTTTTTAATTAATTTTTTTTTTAGACTACCTATTTTATACACGCCTGATTGTGGGGCACAGGTCACTTACTACTCAGATTGCAAATGGTTTGGACCGTAGTTCGCGCACTCTATTTTTGTGAACATGCTACAGGATAAATAATAGTACAAGACCATGCATATAAAACTAGTATTTGAAGCTAATAACGTCACAAATTCTCAATTTTATAAAATATATATATATATACGATTACGCGTCGACTTGAGAACCTCCTCCGTTTTTTTCGTCGGTTAAACAGTAGTTTAAAATGGATTTCATTTCATTGGTGACCCATAATATGCTAGAGACACTATGAACAATCGAAACTGGCAATAATATATCTAATAATACGAAGCTTGTCCCGGGTTAATGTTTGTTCTCGGGTCTTGGATCTTAAAATTTAATTAAGTATGTATTTATCTATATAAGTATGTTTATCCGTTGCCTAGTATCCATAGTACAAGCTTTGCTTAGTTTAGGACTAGGTCAATTGGTGTCAAGTGTCCCATGATATTTATTTGATATTTAATACGCAAGGTGACGTTTCTATTATATTCCTCCTAATTGTTCTGTAGCTAAGAGTCACGCCAGAAGCTTAATCTTTGATGAACGTTCTGTGTTTCAGATAACCTATCTTTTACGATCCCGTTCTATGTTACGTCACGCTATATATGTAATCTTTAGGCAAGTTGCGTGTCACTAGCCATTAGCTACAAGTACATACAACGTTGAGGCGATTCAGTGCGACTCAACGCGTGCGAGTGAACACGAGTTATGCGATAGACAGAGAAGCATAAAGTAGGCACGATTCTTATGCCTAAACGTCACTTTTGTACGGCAGTGAAACTTCTGTACTTGTACTATTACTTATTCTGTGTTGCGTGCAGCTTAGGTGCCACACACAAAATGAAATATGCCATAAGTTAGCTTTCGTTATGCAATATTTGTTCAGCTTCGTCAGAAGTTTTGTGAGAAGGGAAAACATTATTGTATTAGGCTAAGTAAAAACAACGAAGCGGTCTACCCACGCTCGTGTCACTGTCCTGGCATAAAATCTGTACCTGCGGATAATGAAAATACAATAGCGAAATATGTATATAAACAATTGCTACCTATAGACAGCCTTATTATAATTTTGAACATGAAACTACCGTGAGACTCACTCATATTAAATGATATTGTAACGGATAACTCACGTCTTAAATCGAGTTTAGCTCGACATGTTTCGGGCTATTTCGTAGCCCTTCTTCTCAGGAGCATGCGACTCGGCGGCTGCCGCAACACGCACACTACGCGCCACCGCTCTGCTCGCGCGAGCTATCCGTTACAATATCATTTAATATGAGCCTTATTATAGGTTAAAATACTGAAGAACGATCCCTCTAGTATGAGACTATAGTAACATCGTCCTTATGGATAAGTTGACTTTCCAAATAAGAAAAAAAAATCGGCCAAATGCGAGTTGGACTTTGAGCGTGTTAGTGTAAAAAAACAAACAAACTTGTTCACTTTTGCACTTAAAATGCTAGTAAGGAAAATATTGAATCTATCTTAGTTTCAAACTGGTTTTTTTGAACAAAACTGTCACCAGTTCGAGAGCAAATGCGTACTCGTTAACTTGCTGCGATCGGAATCGTGCTAAAAGAGAAAGATACGCTTTGTTCATCAGTGAAACTGAACACTGTTGCGTTTATTGGGATACCTATTTCAGTATTAAAGTCCTTGGTGATTGCCATGGCCCCGGCCTTCGTGGCCGTCGGCCAGGGCACGCGAAACGGATCGTTTCGGAAGAAACCGTTCGCACGCCACCCGGAGGAGCTATGCCGGCGTATCACGGAACGTTTAATATTGGAATACTATTGGAACACGCCTTTACGATCGGAGATTCTTTCGCATCTTCTTGGAAGATTGAATGGATTGTGTTTGTCGTTTAACAAAGGCAGGAATTTCAACGTCTACAGCACCATTTGAATGCCTTGTTCGAAGAGTACAGGATGTAGTAGGTACATAGTAATTTTCCATCGTGCTTTATCTGAAAAAATCGTATTTACCGTGCCCTCTCAATTAGTTTCAGTAAATAATAAATTTCCATATTAATGGGTATGAAAATGTCACTCATTTAATACTATAATTGACACTTCGAGTGCCGTCGTATGTATTTCGATTGCGATCTGACTTTTCCCAGTGGAAAACCGTTGTACAATGGTTGTAGGTACACTACATCTGTACGTTACGAGTACATGTAGGTTTACCAGATGAAAAATTCAAAAGTCCTGAGAAAGAACCTGATTCCCGTTAAAAAATCCTGAGTATTTGCCGCAATACCAGATTTTTTTCAAAACGTTATTTACAATTGTAAAAAGTCAATTTTAAGTATTGATATTATTATACTTATTGTGATCTTTGTTGATTTTATTTGTGAAATTAACACAACCAGAGTTGATTTTTTAGTTAACCTCTATTAGGTATTTATGTATAAGGAAGATTATTTTTTGATTTTGTTACTTTTTAATAAAAATATGTAAAAAATCCTCTATTTATTTGAGAATTCTAAAAATCCTGAGATCCCCGAGATTTCCAAAATCCGGCCGGAAACCTGAGCAGAATCTCAAAATCCTGAGATATATGGCTATTCAAAAGAGTACAATAAAAGGTACAATTCATGGTTGAGGTTAATGTTTTGTTTAACTTAGTATGACTTTAAATGAACCTAGCTAAAAACTGTCAAACTTTGTGAGGGATATAATGAATAACACAATAATGGCACGAAACCATTCAAGACGTTGAAAAAATACGAAAGAAGTTCAAAACATGGTTGAAGAAACTTACCAAGTTGTCAAATAACGGTGATTCTGTTAGAAACTACCTACTCAATATTTCTTGGACGCTCATCGTATTTCAGTAGTACCTAATGGCTGTGATTTATGTAAACTGTTGTAACGGCATGAAATAAAGCCTAATCACGGCAACCGTGACCCTGGCCATTGAATGAGCGAGCTTTCCAAGCTTTTAGTAATGATTCACTTTCTTGTTCCGAACGTGACAAAGGGACGTTACGATCGTCTTTTATTTATTAGACGTTTACGTCGCTATCTATTTTGCTTAGAATGTCCCTCTGATTAGATTGCGTTCGTGATTCAATGCAGTTTTTTTTCTAGTTCCATCTTCCGATTAAACCCCATTCAAAACGTTTACAAAACAAATTTACAAGGCTGGGGCGGAGGACGTTCACCGAAGAGATAGAAGGATGAGCTGGTTAAAGCTACAGGTTTACGGTGGATGCAGGCCTCTTCCAACCTAAGCAACTAAAGGGTTATCTATAGGGGAGGCCTAGGTGCAACTGTGGACATCCTAGTGGATGATGATGATAAAATAAATACTGGATTATGTAAATAAAAGGAACACTTAGCAGTTGTTTTGTAGTAGGTTACATCATTATGTCCATGCTTTGAATCGCGCAAACAGTAATTTTGTCAAGTGTAAGCCTACTCGTGAAATATCAGTTTACTGCTGTCACTCAACAAGCATTTCCTGCTTGCAAATACATTTGTGAGCAAATATTTACCAAATTTACTTACTTCAGTTGATACACGGATACAAAGGGATCGACAAACAACAAAAAAAGGTCACTTGACACTGCTTCGCATCGGTTGTCAGTTTTAGTGTAACAGAATACTCCACCTCGATATATCTTTGACATATTGTGGACATATTCGGTGACATGTCAATCTCGGCGGGCAATTTTCAATCACTCGCCCTGTAAAGTGGATTCCTGAATTTCAATCTACCTTCGACGTATTTTAGGGCCTGCGGCGACGTGAATATTCTAGTTTTTTGGATATTTGTTCTATTTATTCTGAGCTTATCCATAGTTATACTATAACGTGTAAAGTGCATACAATCCTCCTCCTCACTCATCCTGGTAAAAGTGACACCCACCGTACCTAATCGTACTGCGGATTCCACGACAAATACATAGACCTCATGTCACTCTTTCTGTTACCTCATATCCTAACTAGAAAAAATTGTATTCGGATACTAGATGCATTCAGAGACTAATCATGGACGCAATACCTCACAAAATAGCGATATACTTTACTTACCCACATTTAAAACGGCGTAGTTAAGTCTTGATGCACAGGCTGCGGTTTGGCGAGGTATTCGATTACATATTATAGACTTGTAGACTTACATAGTAAATAGTAAGGTTGGAATGACCTCGAGCCGACCCCTGCATTTGTATGGGTAGGGAAGACTGATAATAGCATAACAGAACGACTATTTATCGAAGACTTAACGCACTAAGCGAGGCTTAGTGCTAAATCTTTATTTATCTAATTAGAAGCAGCCAAATATTTGCCGATTCCGCCGCAGTATTATCTCTTGTTGAATTTTCTCTTGTAAGCTATAAGTAGCTATAGGTACCTGTGTATTGGTTTATTTGCTACGCTCTCACCAATTAAGCAATTTCAGTTTGTTAAAGGGAACTTGGCGTGGAACAAAGAGAATCGATTCAGTTTTTTAATTATTTCGAAGCTTGTTGACTGCAATTATCGTTACGAGCTTTGCTATAAAATACATCAATCATTTTCAGTTAGTTATATACTTTCGAGTTACCTAAAACGGACCAAAGTAGGTATATCATGTTTTAGCCCAGACTTGAGACTACATTTTTTTGCTCAAAATATCGCAAAGGTTTTTTATCCACATAATGCAAACGTCATTGCTGGCCTTTGTATAATCGACTTCTAAATTTTTCTCTGCAACTGTAAGTTTATAGCCAGTTTTCTACATTAAGTACGAGTAGTTTTAACTTCTACAACTGCGCAGAACGGTTGATTTCCGCTGTTCACAATACTCTACGTCCAATGTGCAATCAACTGACGTTCACGACCACGTTAATGAGCCGGAAGGCACCATTACAGCGGGATGAGCCATCATTTTGTTGAATTGACGTGCCGCCAGAATAGTCTGGATGAATTGGTTCAATTTAATAACAATAACACTCAAAGTAGGTCCCTACGAAACTATAACAGCTGCGTATTTTTACAGACACAACGCACGTACATGACTCATGGACCATACATCGAGGCAACTTGCTTTTTAGGCCGTCATACTTTAATAGGATGAAAAGAACATTTATATGTTCAATTCATTGTCAGTCTGCCTGCCTGTCAAGACGTTATTTCTCAGGGACTCCTTGAGTTACAAACTGTTATTAATATAAAGTAAGTACTTAAGTCTGCAATCTTCTGAAGCTGTAAAGAATTAACTTTATATGTTCAGTTGTTCACGCGAACAAAACATATAACTATTTGAAAGTATATTCTCATACAGAAACTCCGGAAATCAAAACCTATTGGGTATAAAAGTAATTGTGACATTACATCACAAGTACCTAATCTAATCAAAAAAATACTTAGCTGTAAGTAATAGAAATCCAATGAAATACAAAAATAATTCTGCTTCCATTAAAATTTTTCGCAGTGCGCTAAAAGGCTACATGTTGGAAGTCATAAATTTATACATGTTAGGAACTTCAATGAAATCTGAAACAAAAGACTAATCAATTTCCAGTAAAATGGCAGTTAGAATAAGTACAAATTAATAACCAATTATAAACATAATTGGTCAGTTAATTAATTTTGCATAACAGCCTGGTAACAGCCGATTGTTGATTGAGTTTATTTCTTACTACGGTTTCTTTTATCCGTGCCGATATAAATTGCGATACATAATCAGTGCCGGATTAAGATTTTGCGATGCCGTAAGGCTTAGGGCCTAAGTAATCCACTTCTGTGGTGTCCGACCTCGCCTCCCCCCAATCCCTAAGTAGACGGAACCAGCCTTACCTTTTATGCGCTACCAAATTTTTATTTTGGTACTGTTTATGGTGCGGGCAATGGTAATACTTAATTATGTTTATCTTTTCGGTTAACCTCGCCTAACCCCTGTATAGCTGAAACACCTATTTTCAAATTCATACTGACGTCACATATCGTCGCTTGTTAGGATGTGACGTCAAGGGCTATAAATGGAGCCTTCATATTAGCACGTCGTGGGTTACACGACGTCAGTCATGTTATCAGCTTAGCAACTTAGTTTAGACATGACAAATTTGGAGCATTGTAATATCAGTTAGTATACAGAGTGGTACATTTAGATGGTTCATAAGAACAGATCTTTTTATGTCTTTATAGTACAGACTTGCCATACTGACCGATCTAAATGTACCACCCTGTATGAAATGAAGTATTTGACACCATTGATACATATTTCCAAGACGCAGCTCTAATAAAAAGCCATTTAATTTTAACTAGATAAAAGCATTTGAATTTACAAGCCAATCTAAAATCTATCTAGTGTCTATCTATCTAGTTTGAGAGTCTGAGAAGGACATAGGACAGTTTATAATCCAGATTTTTTTTATAGTTTCTGCGGGCCCGTGATAAGGATTTTTTGCAGACGAAATCGCCGGCAACAGTTAATGTAAAATAATTCAATGAATCCAACCGACATTAGTATATCTTATGGGTTAATTTCTTAACAGTACAATGGAAAACCAAATGCAAAAAATTCTCGTTTAGTGAAGTATGCATGGGTGGGAGACATGCGGTAGCGTGTCAAGCCAAGTTCAAACTAACAGAACTGGCGAGCAGCACCGTGTGTAATTTTACCCGAACCATTTGCAGCCACTTTTGACCATCTCATAACTCAAAAACCATTTCACATAAACGTGTCAAATTTGGCTCATTTATTGGGACTTTTCGTATACGAATTATATTAGCCTTCGCAAGTTTTGAAGCTTTAAGTTCTTATTTTATTCTTCCGAAAATTTGGCTTGCTGGTAGAAACTAGCCATTAGTAAGTAATTAGTAGGTACTTACTAATAATTCGTATATGAGAACTAGCCAAGTCCGACCTTAGGCTTCAATATATTATCCTAAGTTATAAGAAGAATTCAGGGCTGACCAAGCAAATCAACTCAGTTAAATGGAACTTGGCACCTTGGCACTTGGCACCCATTTAGATCTCACTTCTTTTGTCGTTAAAGTCAACAATCAAGGCATATATCATAATATAGAACTTGGCTATCATTTCACATTTATGTTTTGATGGGATAAAATTTACTGCCACTCATTCGTGACGGTCCAGTTTGCGTAATTAGATTTTCCCGATTGTTTTACTGTGTTTTAAAACATTTTCCCAGCTACAATAAGTCGTAAGCAAAATAAATATTATAAAAAATATTGGTTTACTTATACATTATTACATAGCTGACAAAATATTATACGTTGCAAAGCGTGATAATTTACACTGGGTTATACCCATAAAAATATCTAGGCATTTTTTTGTAGCTAAGAGAGTATGATGGTAGAATTACCTCAATAAAACTATAAACTCATAACCTGAGTATTACGAGCTTTAAATTGAGGACAACACGGTTATTTGGGATTTAAGTTCAAATAAAAATAGACAGCTTTATGAATATATTTAATAAGCGGTTTAATTCCATACGAGTAGCAACAACATTCGAAGTTTCGACTCTACATGAAATTAAATTCGTCTAAATATAAACGATATTAAAATGGATAATCCTCAATTCCATTTCCAAACAATCAATATGTATAACGGGCTGGTTTGAATAATTAATTGTCCTAGAAAGCTAGACTGACGCTTTCCAAAATTACCTCCTAAATAGGTACTGACGGCGGTTAAATTGTTGATAAAAATTTACCTAGACTCCCTATTATCATTATAGCAAATTACGTGCAAAAGTATAATACAAACTAGGTACACTTTTCATGTTTGTATAAGTTATTGTCACATACGTCGTCATATATTTATTTTGTATTTAGATATATTTTGAAGGTATCAATGTGTGTAATTCAATAAATATAATAAGATAAACAGTTCTGACGAGTGATGACCATTTGCGTGCTTTCTTATTTAGTGATAAGTATATAATACAAGAGCGCCTCTTGTTCTGAGAGGAGGCCTGTGCCCAGCAGTGGGACGGGACGAATATAGGCTGGGATGATGGTGATGATATAATACTTTGTCACAGAATGACGAAATGTCTTGGAAATTTTAAAATCTTTATGTTGTAGTACTAATGTAGAACTTTCTGCTTGAGAGAGAGAGAGAGAGAGAGAGTTGAAGTAAGTATACATTTATTATCTCATCTCCACTTAAATCAATAATCTTGTTGTTGTTTAGACGTGCTCAAACAACCAAAATATCTCAAGAATAATTTACAAAACAGTAGTAAATCATCAATAACTCTGAAATAGCCGTTTTATTTTAAATTTTATTTTTCTTTTATTCTTATGGTATGTAGGTATAGAAGCACGTAACCATAATATTCCATGTTTTAATTATGCAACAAAGAAGCCGGTTTCTGTCGTTCCTTTGTTAGACACATTCCTCGACGATATCACATTTTGTTTGCAAACGACATTTTTCTTTCACCTTTCACGCCGGTTACGACACCTAACCAAACATAATTAAAGTTAGATTATCTTTACAGTTTGCTATACTGCAAGATATCTTTGGGTTTTTGAAGTAGCTCATAGTTTACGACGTTCATCTTTCAGCGTATGTGATAAGAGCCAGAAGCAACGTTTGTTTTCATGTCAACATCTTAGCTGTTCTTCATCTCGTTAGTCATGCCAACCTTTTCAGAAAATTATCTGCTATATAACCGTTACGCACGTTTTACTTTAGAATTGATGCATCAATATCAACGGATATACCAACCACTGTAGAATTCGTGCGATTAAACGCTAGCTAGGTACAACGCAATTATAGAAACAAAAGAATACCTACCAGCTGAGCAGCCGATTTAATCGAAACGTATTTCGTTACGCTGATGTTTTATTTATGACGTTTCTATGCGTGACTGATAAGTTTACCCGCGCATTATAATATTAAAAATATATATATTGAACATACTCTTACTCGCGAATATGTAACATTCTCATGTGTCTCTATTTTCATTGGATTCCCGGTCAACCCGTTTCCGGTTACTCGGTCGCCTCTAGGAACGGAAATTTGAACGTCCAACCGGAATCTCAGGCGGCTGCCCCTGCATTTTCATTACGATTTCAATAATTTATTCAACAAACCGGGCTGCACTGCGCTTCGGATATGACCAAGTTTATAGTGCAGTGACAATATGTTTTCAGTGTTATTTTTAGCTGCAAAATATAAAATATGTAACATACTATTGAATCAGCAGATATAATGCGTAACAAGTCACAAGCTTGATATTGTTAATTCAGAAACTTTATTTATCTAATTCAGTGGCTAACCAAAACTGATCGCTTTTGTTTTATTCTGTTTCATTTGTGTTTTCGAACGTGTATCTACGAATCAGCCTTTTTGGCCATTCTGTCTCAAAAACCTAATACTGGCTGAGAATATTATTTTGCTTTAAAAAGTTTTACTTAATTCTTTTCATTTTAAAATTGGAACGAAATGGAATGTCAACGGGTCTGTTCGCTGCTCAGGCGAGGAGTCTGGCGATGGCATGAGGACATTGAACCTCGTCCCGTTTCCACGCCGCCGCTTCCGACCCAGCCGCTTGCCACCATAATTTATTAAACGTAATATGTAATTATAGTAGTGAATAAAATTATACGTTATCTATGTTATCTATAAACAAAATAATAAGTTAACAAGGCAATGAGTTAGACATTGTTTTCAGGGCCAGTCATAGTTAAGTATACTATTAGATAGGTAAGTGTTGCCGGTTAAAAATTGAATGTCAGCAATCGTAATTATATTGACATTACGTACTGAAGTTAATCACGATAGTTCAGCTTTTTTTTATTTATCTCTTCATTGTCATAGCAGGTATAGACCAGGTACGTCGCTGTAATGACGTTGAAAATGCCGGAAGATACAACAAATCATTTACGTTTTAACTTCTCTAGTCGGTCTCTCATAATCATAACTTATTAGGTAGTGGATAAATAACTTAACTACTTACACTATATGTCCGAACAACCCAATTTCAAGTCGATTTCTGTTCATAAGTACGAGTAGTTCACTTCACTGTATGATTAAATCTACTAAGAATTACTTAAGTACGACCATCTAACTTAGTAGTCACTCTGTGTCTTGTAAGTTAAAACCAGAGGGGCTACACTACGACATTCGAAAATCGAAGTTGATATCGAACCTACCGTCCCTCTCACTCTCGTATTAAATAATATAAGCGTCAGCGGGACGGCAAGATACCAGGCGCGGCGCACTCCGCGATATAGGTACGATTCTGTAAGTATCAAAACACCCCACGCCGGCGTGGGTTAACTCACTAGGGCTATGAGCACCGCCCGGCACGCACGCTCGCAGTCTCTCACTCGAACTAGTTGCGTCGCGCAATGCTACGTGTAGCTGTGTGATTTACGTGAAACTGGTTAACGATGAGTGCAAAAAATATTGCATCTTATTTTATTTATATATTCATATTCTGTACATAACATTACACTAACTAAACCAATTCTGTTCAAACCATATTAACGTGCGAGTGCGACAAAGAATAGATAGGTAATTCGCGATTTACCAATGCCCACTGCGGGCGTACAAAACCTTTGAGGCAGCCGACGACGCATTCGGCACGCGACCTTGTACAATTATCCATTTTGTGACCGTCGGAGATCGTAGGCGCGTCAATTTAAAAATGCTAGAAAACTAAGTATTTGTCCGAATTTGCTCTTAAGTTGTATGTGAGTATTTTTTTATTGATTTACAACCCTATGCTAAACCAAAACGTTGGTGCTGAATAATAACGACCTTCGCGCGCAGCACTAGAGTTCAATGTTGCTTGATGGTGCGCGGTGATTTTGCTAATAAAAATTACGTAGGCATATAAAATGATTTGAATATCAAAAGAGATAACCTTTGAACTACTGTACTATTACTTATTCTGTGACGATACGAAGTTCGAATTTTGCACTTTGTAGTAATAGGGCCAGAGGGGCCTTGTTGTATAAATCACATTTCACCTTCACTGTTAAGAATTCTAGAATGAGAAAGTATTTGATCGCGATTGTCAACGTGTTAGTAGACAAAATCGGCTCACAACGATTACAAAGCAAGCTTCTTCATGAAAAACGAGGACGTTAGGTACATAATGCTTAAGATGCGGCTATGTCACTTCCTGTGCAGTGTTCATCAGCCAACGCTTGGTCAGCTTTTAGTTAACATAGCTTAAAAGCGTCTGAATAGTAAACAACTAGATAGAGGTAAGGCATCTGGAAGTATAGGAATTGATTAACCATAATTTATTGTATTACTACTTTCATCTTTTCATGTATTGAAATAGAGTAAACGTTGCACTATTATATATTTTTTTGTTATAACTTTGAGTATTATACGAGGCACTTCGTCTTTTGGAGGCAAACCACGTATAATATCCATACACATTACTCACTACTTCACTCTGTCTACTCCCATTAATTCAAATATTTTACAGTTTTGTCACATTGTACGGTCCCCAGCACCAATATCTGTCACAACAAAATAGGCGTAAAGTCTGATACGACTCCTACTTATTTCAAGAGCTGTAGGACGTGTCAGATAATCTTCCATGCTCCGCTGCGGCGTGACTGTACCTTTAACCAAAATATGTGTCTAGCACTTTTAAGTTAATTATCTTAAAGTTTGACTGTAGCGATACGGTATTATAATATATTTTGATTAAAAAGTTGTTTAAAATTTTAAACCACTTACTTATTTGGCTGATCGTAATGTGAGTGAATTAGCACCGCCATTTTGGAAATCGAAAACAAAATGGTTGTGCTAGTTGTGCTAGGGTTGTGCTAGCTTTGCTGTTATCTATTTTTTGAAATTCCAGTTAACGGAAAAAATATTTCAAAAAAACTTTTTTTTGGGCTAGCCCGCCACTTTGTCCAAATTAAAAAAAAAAGTTTTGCTAGGTTGTGCTAGACTTGTGCTAGCTTGTGCTGTTTTATCAGTTTTTCGATATCGCTTATAGTTCGTTAAAAAAACGAAAAACAAAAAAACGTCTCAGCACCGCCATTTGAAAATCGAAAAAAAATATAATCTGCTAGTTTGTGCTAGACTTGTGCTCACTTGTGCCGAAAACTGTTTTTCGATAGCATCAATAGTTTCAGAGATAATTGCAAATAAAAAAAAAATCTCAGCACCGCCATTTTGGAAAATCAATTTTTTCAACGTTGTGCCAGTTTGTACTTAGGTAGTACTGACTTGTGCCGCAATCCGTTTTTTGATTTGCTTGGCAAATCAAAAAGGTCAGAAGCGACATATTTTTGAAAATTTTGAAAAAAATAATCGCTATATATGTTCTTAAGTTGTGCTCGCACTTGCTGCACACCATATTCTGATATGACACACAGATTTTTTTTTAAACACAATCATAATGTAGACAAGAGTCTATGTCATAAAATGGACTTGTGTCAAAAAATTCAAAAAATTACGTATTATGCTAGGTTGTGCTAGACTTGTGCTAGTTTGTGCTGTTGTCAGTTTTTCGATATCGCTTATAGTTTCGAAAAAAAAACGCGAAACAACAAACGTCTTAGCACCGCCATTTTAAAAATCAACAAAAATATATCTAATCTGCTAGTTTGTGCCAGACTTGTATCCACTTGTGCCGAAAGCTGTTTTTCGATAGCATTAAAAATCTTGCAAATAAAAAAAAATCTCAGCATCGCCATTTTGGAAAATCAATTTTTTCAACTTTGTGTCAGTTTGTGCTTAGATAGTACTAACTTGTGCTGCAATCCATTTTTGATATATCTTTAAATTTTTCAGAAAATCGCAAATCAAAGAAGTGAAGCGACTATTTTTGAATTTTGAAGAAATAAAATCGCCATATATTGTTCTTAAGTTGTGCTCGCACGTGCTGCACAGTTGCACACCATACTCTGATATGACTCACAGTTTTTTTTAAAACACAAATCATAATTAAGACGAAAGTCTATGTCATAAAATCGACACGGTGTTTAAAAATTTCAAAAAATTACGTATGTCCTAGGTTTTGCTAGACTTGTGCTAGCTTGTGCTGTAATCAGTTTTTCGATATCGCTTATAGTTTCGAAAACAAACGCGAAACAACAAACGTCTTAGCACCGCCATTTTGAAAAATCGAAAAAAAATATATAATCTGCTAGTTTGTGCTAGACTTGTGCCCACTTGTGCCGAGAACTGTTTTTCGATAGCATCAACAGTTTCAGAGAAATTGCACAAATAACACACGCAGACACGCAGACAGACACACAGACAGACACACAGACAGACACACAGACAGACACACAGACAGACACGCAGACAGACACGCAGACAGACACGCAGACAGACACACAGACAGACACGCAGACAGACACGCAGACAGACACGCAGACAGACACGCAGACAGACACACAGACAGACACGCAGACAGACACGCAGACAGACACACAGACAGACACGCAGACAGACACGCAGACAGACACGCAGACACACAGACAGACACACAGACAGACACACAGACAGACACACAGACAGACACGCAGACAGACACACAGACAGACACGCAGACAGACACGCAGACAGACACGCAGACAGACACAGACAGACACACAGACAGACACGCAGACAGACACGCAGACAGACACGCAGACAGACACGCAGACAGACACGCAGACAGACACGCAGACAGACACACAGACAGACACGCAGACAGACACGCAGACAGACACGCAGACAGACACGCAGACAGACACACAGACAGACACGCAGACAGACACACAGACAGACACACAGACAGACACGCAGACAGACACGCAGACAGACACGCAGACAGACACGCAGACAGACACACAGACAGACACGCAGACAGACACGCAGACAGACACACAGACAGACACGCAGACAGACACGCAGACAGACACGCAGACAGACACACAGACAGACACACAGACAGACACACAGACAGACACACAGACAGACACGCAGACAGACACGCAGACAGACACGCAGACAGACACGCAGACAGACACACAGACAGACACGCAGACAGACACGCAGACAGACACACAGACAGACACGCAGACAGACACGCAGACAGACACACACAGACACGCAGACAGACACACAGACAGACACGCAGACAGACACGCAGACAGACACGCAGACAGACACGCAGACAGACACACAGACAGACACGCAGACAGACACGCAGACAGACACACAGACAGACACGCAGACAGACACGCAGACAGACACGCAGACAGACACGCAGACAGACACACAGACAGACACGCAGACAGACACGCAGACAGACACACAGACAGACACGCAGACAGACACGCAGACAGACACGCAGACAGACACACAGACAGACACACAGACAGACACACAGACAGGACACACAGACAGACACGCAGACAGACACCAGACAGACACGCAGACAGACACGCACAGACACACAGACAGACACGCAGACAGACACGCAGACAGACACACAGACAGACACGCAGACAGACACGCAGACAGACACCAGACAGACAGACACACAGACAGACACGCAGACAGACACGCAGACAGACACACAGACAGACACACAGACAGACACACAGACAGACACACAGACAGACACAGCAGACAGACACGCAGACAGACACGCAGACAGACACGCAGACAGACACACACAGACAGACACGCAGACAGACACGCAGACAGACACACAGACAGACACGCAGACAGACACGCAGACAGACACGCAGACAGACACACAGACAGACACACAGACAGACACACAGACAGACACACAGACAGACACGCAGACAGACACGCAGACAGACACGCAGACAGACACACAGACAGACACGCAGACAGACACGCAGACAGACACGCAGACAGACACACAGACAGACACACAGACAGACACACAGACAGACACACAGACAGACACGCAGACAGACACACAGACAGACACACAGACAGACACGCAGACAGACACGCAGACAGACACACAGACAGACACGCAGACAGACACGCAGACAGACACGCAGACAGACACGCAGACAGACACGCAGAAAGACACGCAGACAGACACACAGACAGACACACACAGACAGACACACAGACAGACACACAGACAGACACGCAGACAGACACGCAGACAGACACGCAGACAGACACGCAGACAGACACACAGACAGACACGCAGACAGACACGCAGACAGACACACAGACAGACACGCAGACAGACACGCAGACAGACACGCAGACAGACACGCAGACAGAGACACACAGACAGACACACAGACCAGACACACAGACAGACACGCAGACAGACACGCAGACAGACACGCAGACAGACACACAGACAGACACGCAGACAGACACAGCAGACAGACACGCAGACAGACACGCGACAGACACACAGACAGACACGCAGACAACACGCAGACAGACACGCAGACAGGACACACAGACAGACACGCAGACAGACACGCAGACAGACACGCAGACAGACACACAGACAGAACACGCAGACAGACACGCAGACAGACACGCAGACAGACACGCAGACAGACACGCAGACAGACACGCAGACAGACACACAGACAGACACACAGACAGACACGCAGACAGACACGCAGACAGACACGCAGACAGACACGCAGACAGACACGCAGACAGACACGCAGACAGACACACAGACAGACACGCAGACAGACACGCAGGACAGACAACACAGACAGACACGCAGACAGACACCCAGACAGACACGCAGACAGACACACAGACAGACACACAGACAGACACACAGACAGACACGCAGACAGACACGCAGACAGACACGCCAGACAGACACGCAGACAGACACACAGACAGACACGCAGACAGACACCCACAGACAGAACACACAGACAGACAACATAGCGGTCAAACTTATAACACCCCTCTTTTTGCGTCGGGGGTTAAAAATACAATGACTCTTTATTGCACCTATACCTAAAATAGTAGGTAAGCAATACAGAAATACATAGAGAAAAATTACAATGTAAGCAATAGGCGACCTAGTCGCTCAAGAGCGATCTTTTCCAGGCAACCTCAACCAACAACAATAGTAGTAGTATTATTAACAATATGACTATTAATTCACCATTTACATAACAAACCTTAAAAAAAAATTGCTAGATTGTAGTAACTTACTATAGCGTTGCCACAAATAGTGTGTCATGGTACTCATGGTAGAGCCAGGCCTTTTAGTCAGCGGGCGCTCGCTGAGGCCTAATCGGAGCGGAGCGGACTTAAAATGTGGCATACTTATTAGTTATAAGGCATTATTATGTACGTCCCGTGACAATACATTACCTCATCTGCTAGTTAAATTTTGGTGGTCCGGCCAGTATCGTCACCGCAGGACGGAACTCTTCAACGGTTAATGGTATCGACTTGAAATTGGTTCGCAAATGTAGTTTGGGTGACAATCCAAGTAGTCAACGTAATGTCCAGTCAACAAAAAAGACCGTATTTTTTTTAACAAACACATATATTACTAGCCTTTTATTTGCTACCAGAAAAATAGGTTAGGTTAGAGCTGCGATAATTATATAATATATAAATAAAATAGGTTAGATTAGAACTGCGACCATACCCGAATCTAACTCCTACTAGAAAAGTAGTTTGTATTAGGTTAGAATAGAACTGCGACTCCCGCAGAATCGAACTCCTACCAGAAAAGTAGGTTAGGTTAGAACTGCGACCTTTGCAGAATCTAACTGCTACCAGTTTGCAGCAAACGCGAGCAAAACTTTAGCCCAATCTGCCCGTTTTTATGAAATCCTACGTATATTATAAATGTGAAGTTTGTGAGTGAGTGAGTGAGTGAGTATGTTTGTTACTTTTTCACGCTGAAACGGCTAGACGGATTTAGATGAAAATTTGGCGAAAAGTTAGTTAATAACGTGGATTAAAACATAGGAATACTTTTTATCCGATATTCCCACGGGATAGGGATAAAATCTTGAATAATAAAACCGCTGGGCTTAGAGTCATGAAATTTGGTATGTAGGTAGTTAGACGTCTGGAATAACACATAGGCGACTTTTGACCCGATATTCCCACGGATACCTAGGGATAAAATCAAGAAATAACAACCACTGGACTTAGACCATGAAATTTGGTATGTAGGTAGCTGGACCTCTGGAAAAAGACATAAGCTACTTTTTATCCGATATTCCCACGGATAGGGATAACATTTTGAAATAATAACCGCTGGGCTTAGAGTCATGAAATTTGGTATGTAAGTAGCTGATGTCTGAATAACACATAGGCTATTTTTTACCCCGATATTCCCACGGGATAGGGATAAAACCTTGAAATAATAACCGCTTAGCTTAGAGTCATGAATTTGGTTGTAGGTAGCTGGATGTCTAGAAAAACACATAAGTGACTTTTGACCCGATATTCCACGGCATACCTAGGGATAAAATCTCGAAATAACAATCACTGGGCTTAGAGCCATGAAATTTGGTATGTAGGTAGCTGGACGTCTGGAATAACACATAAGCGACTTTTTGACCCGATATTCTCACGGTATAGGGATAAACGGATTGGGAAAATGCAAAATTCCCGCAGGATAGTTACATAGAAGTAAGTAAGACAATCCAAATTCGGAGCTGATTTAAAAATTATTTCACTAAGTAATAGTAATCGCAGTATCTCTGATTGGCATAGGCTGCTTTTCTACAGAAAAATGCAAAATTCCCGCAAGATCGAAATACTTTAAGTAAATTCATCATTGGGGTTGATTTAAAAATATATTTTACCAATTGGGAGCTACATTATCCCTGATTGGCATACGCTACTTTTTCTCCGGGAAAAGGTAAAACTCCGCGGGATAGCAAAAAGTGAATTCATTTTCAGGGTTGATTTATTTATAATTCTATATCTAACTCTACCGGAACAGTAACCATGACTGGCTGACTGACAGACAACGCATAGCCAAAGCTACTGGTGCTAGAGACTTGAAATTGGCTTATATGGACCTAAAGTAATA
>NC_133475.1:4839102-4860402 GCF_025370935.1 Choristoneura fumiferana | reverse complement strand
AAATTCATATATTCATAATTCATTAATTCATTTATTTGCAATAAGGTTGTTATAAAGGTCTTAAATTTAAAGCAATAAAAAATGTTCACACACTTAGCTAATTATAATAGCATGCAAAATATAAAGTTTTATAACCTTAACATAAAATAAAAATAATGTCAATGTTAGTTATTATGTCTAAGTTAATAATTATGATAAAAATGTCAACTGATCAGATTAAATTTAAATGAGATTAATAATAATTAAATTAATTGTATTACAGTTAAAATAATCCGTTATAGAATAAAAACACATTTCTGTCAACCATTTTTTCAATTCGTGTCTAAATTTGAAAATCGGGGTAATGGTTTGTCTCAAACGTTGCGGTAAGTGATTAAATATTTTTATGGACATTATATGACAGTTCTTGGATATATAACGCACTTTACATGTCGGTAATAGAATTTTCAAAGGATCTCTTGTCTCAGTTTTGGATTTGCCATAGGTTTTCTGAACCATTGAGGATAGGTAGCGACAAAAACACATGTCTCCAGGATGTATATGCTGGGCAAAGTTAACAAATACAGCCTCCTGAAGAGAGGCCGACATGGTTCCAGAGGAGCAACGTCACAAAGAGCTCTAATACACTTCTTTTGACTGATAAAAGCTTGCTTTATATCAGTGCCGTTTCCCCATATAATTATGCCATATCCAATGATTGAAGCCACATATCCATGGTAAGCTGCAAGTGCAGCGCTTTCACCAGCTATACGTCTCAATCGCCTTAGCGCGTACGTGTACTTTTCTAGTTTTGTACATAAACTTTTAATGTGGGGTTTCCAATTGCAGAAGCGATCAACGACAAAGCCTAAAAACTTAATTTCATCTACTTCTTCAATTGTTTTATCTTTATATTTAATGCTTAGTGTGGGTCTTTGTACCATCTGGTTGCTAAACTGTACACATTTGGTTTTCGAGACATTAACTAATAAGTATTACATTCTAACCAGTTACTAATACTATTAATAGTAGTATTTATTTATTCATATATGAATCATTTATTATGTCATTAGAAACAATAACTGAAATGTCATCTGCAAACAATACAATTTCTCGGAACAAATTTTTGGTAAATCATTAATGTAAATTATAAATAGCAAAGGACCTAACACACTACCTTGTGGAACGCCGGTCATGCTAGTCTCCTGGGAGGAAAGGTATTTTCTAATAGTTGCTTCTTCGTCAATCCTAGTTATCTCTACACATTGTGTGCGTTTCGTAAGGTAACTTTCAAGCCACGCCAGAGCCGTGCCCCTAATGCCATATTTTTCGCATTTATTGAGCAAAGTTTCGTGTTTAACGCAATCGAAGGCCTTGCTCATATCAAAGAAAAGTCCCGTTACTGATTGTTTTTTATCTATTTTCTCAGTAATTGTTTTTATTAATGAATAACCTGCTAACGTTGTGGATTTGCCCTTCTGGAATCCATTTTGTTCCTTATCAATGATGTTATGTTTTTCAAGGAAGCGTGTGAGTCTTGTATGTAGAGCCCTTTCAAAGATTTTTGAAAAATTTGAGATAAGTGTTATAGGTCGATGATTTCCCAGTTCATTGACATCACCATTTTTGAAAAGCGGCTTTACAATGGAATGCTTTAGTCTTACAGGAAATTTTCCGCATATGAAAGATTGATTTATTAAATATTCCAATACGACAGCCAGCTCTTTGGCACATGACTTTAGAATAAGGGTAGAGACTCCATCAAACCCTGTAGATTTGGTGTTGTTAAGAGATTTAATAATTTTTTATTATTTCTTCTTTTGTACATGGGGCCACGAATATACTATGACTTACATTACTTATATGATTAGAGTTCGCGATTTTCCCTGTGCTTTTAGCGATGGTTAAGAAGTAGTTATTAAACATGTTTGCAATTTCTTGGGGGTCTTTAATGACTTTACCTTGAAAGATTATAGAATCGATTCCCTGGAAACTTTTTACATAATCAGTTTTGTCTTTTATGATGTCCCAGGTAGCTCTACATTTGTTTTTTGAGTTTATGATTTTTGTGTTATTTAAATTACGTTTTGATTTTAAAATGCAGGTTTTAAGTAATTTATTATATTTTTTGTATCTTGACTTCTGTTCGTTTGTTCCATTCTTGTAATACAAAAATCTATATTCTCTTTTCTTTAAGCATGAATATTTTATTCCTTGTGTTATCCACCGTGGTCTCTTGTTATTCGAATTTATTTTAATTCTTTGCATTGGAAAGCAAAGATTATAGAAAAGACAGAACGTGTCATGGAAGTTGTTGAACGCAGTATCAATATCAGGTTCGTTAATCACTTCAGACCAGGTGAGGGAAGATATACATTCTGAAAATTTCTGAATATTTACCTTACTGTAGTTTCTTTTATTTATGAACCATGAGCCTGGCTGTTGTTTCAGTATTATATCATTTTGAAACTTTAGAATCTGACAAGTTTCGTGATCTGAAAGATATAAATATTGCACTTCTCCAACTGCATTTTTTACGTTACTTATGATATGGTCAATACATGAACATCCCCGCGTAGGATTGTTCATGTGTATAGTCATATCATAATTTAAGCATAGAGTTTTTAAGTTTCTTGCAGCAGAGTCATCGTCTAATGTATTAATATTAAGATCGCCTGTAATAATTAGTTTTCTTTTATTGTTTTTTGTCAGTTTATAGAGAAGAGTGTCGAGTTTTTTAAAAAAATATGTCTACGTTTTTCCTATCAGGTACTCTGTAAATACATATTATTATGCATTTGAGATCAGTTACCTCTACTCCACAGCACTCAAATGCCTTTTCCATAGAATGTTCATTACATAATGGTAATTTCTTGTATTTAATATTTTTCCTTAATAGGATACAAGACCCACCTCTCTTCTTGTTAGTTCTTGTGAAGAATGAAGCTACATTAAAGTTTTTTATGTTTATGTTGCTTTCACTGCCGCGTTTAACAAAAATTTCAGTAAGACATAAATACATTAATAAATTTATTTCTATCTTCCAATTCGTCAATACAGAGTTCTAATTCATCTTGCTTATTTAACAAACCTTGAATGTTTTGATGTAAAACTATAATTTCTGTATTTGGGTTTTTGTATTTGGGTTTGGGTTTACAGGGCGCGAAAAAACTGATTATTTGTCGATTTTGAATTACAACTATCTATATTCTTTAAATCCTGTTTTGATTTTAAAGTAGTATGGAATTGTTCCTTTTTTGTAATCCACTTGCGAATTCGGCGGGCAGGTTTTAGATTGCTGATCTGATTTGCTATTTATATTTCTCATCAAAAACACTAGGTCTTTAAACACAAGACCAAGGCCATGACCATTAATTAATCCCGATCGTTTATTGAAAGTTTCATGAGTATATGGTAGATTTAAATTAGAATCTAAAATATAGGTATATTCGTAATATAAGTTGTCACGATATAATAAGTCATTAAACATTTCAATTCTTCTATTGTACAAATTTGAATAATCATTCAGTTTAAATGTGGGCACACAAATTATGATATTTGTGTGTTGTACATAAGACAGTTGCTCTTTAATGAACATTACTAATTTACGATAATAAACAGTCGTTTCAAAGTCTCTCTCACCTATAAACACAATACAATAGTCGTTGTAATTAAAATCTTTTGTTTTTTCCTGGGAGTCCCATAAATAATTGATAGACTCCTCCGTTAGGTATTAGGTAGTGACATAAATTGGTATTAGTACTATTGAATTTCTGCTCCGCTGTCTTCAGGATGTCCTTTCGGCAGCTGATTAGGCAAATTTTCGACTGGGATAATTCTGTTGCTAGAGCAGGTGTTGCCATGGACCTTGTTGAGTGCTGTGCGGCGATGGTTTCATGCTTTTCATGTTCGTTTAGGTTTGCATTTAGATCCGATGTTTCATAATTAATAGGATCTACGCTAGGCGGAAGGTCTAATGAAAGTCTGCCGACCCGAGTTTCCGCTTTTTTGTGGTGGATTTTTTATTGCTACTGATGGTAATCATTTTGGAGTCATGAGTTGCAGTCGTGGAACTGCAGATTCGTTCTAACTATTTTTGAACTTCAAGAAGTAAATGTAAATCAGCGTTACGCTGCCCAACTTTACAAGCTTTCCTTCAAACCGTTAGTTTTAAATTAACGAAGCTCAGTGCTGCTGCTGAAGCCTCCCTGCACCCCTGCGCTGATCTGAAGGCTAAGTACGACACCAGAGGTAAGATTAACAGTGATTCCGGAGGAGCTGAAGACTTCGAGCCAACGGTGCCCGTTACCGACGCCCTAACGATCCTGCCCTGCAGCAGACGAGGAGTTCTCAGGTGAGAGCTTCCTACAGCAGCTATTATTTCGCGTGCTTTTTCATTTTATTTATTAATTTGTCGCGGACGCCATATTTTGCTTCCGGCACGTTCTTCACCATCCCGACTTTCCTCGTCGTTGCTCTTTCGAAATTTCTATACAGTCCACTTCCCTTCTCGCACATTTTTTTGGTAATTTAGTAAACTTAAGAAGACTGAATTCAAGCGGTCTCACTTCTCTTGCAAGCCCTGTTTTTAGTTTTATGTGGTTTGAGCTGGGAAGCAAATCCAGTAAAGTAAAAGAATACCTGTGACTATTAATAGCTATACGTATGGATGGATATATACATCAATGGTACTAGTTACGAAATGCAGACGGCGCTTCAAAACGGTCTGCATGAATAGACGAGAGAGGGCTCTCTTTCCCGTATATTATACTACTCTTGGTTTAGGGGTTATAATAGCACGCAGCATGGATTGCTGAGGACCTGGGTTCGATTCCCAGTGCTGCTCTCTTTTCTGGTTTTTTGTACAACCATGTCTCAGTTTGATATTTTCGATATTGTTTCACGGGATACCCGTAAAAGTAACAAATTTAAGTTAAAATAAGAGACTCCAAAAAACAATCAAATATTTTTAAATCTCAGATGCTTACCATTGAAGTTCACTGTCCTGTTGAGACGCACTAATGCGATATCGTTTTCGAAAGTCCTAGAGTTATACAAGGCATGTATTCTGATGCTCTGTATCGGTATGCTCTCATTGCCTTCATTACAATATGGCACCGCATACTCGTACCATGTATCGCAGTCAATGTTGGTCCTTGTGTCGTGTTCACCAAGACGAACGCTCTCTCTGTGAAATTTAAAGCTCTTGTCCAATTGCTCTTAGAAAGAAAACATTACAAAGTTAGGTTACTGCAGAGGCCTTATTGCTTGATGTTACAGTCACATTTATCATCTTTTAGAGAAATCCCATTCGTATTATAAATGCGAAAGTTTGTAAGTCAGTTTATTTGTTTCCTCTTCACGCATAAACCTCTGAGCCGGTGTAGATGAAATACGGTATACCGATAGTTTAAGTGCCGGGGAAGGCAACAGCTAGTACAATCATGATAGTCTATGCGTTAGACATTATCTAAAGCCCAACACACACGGGCGATGGGTGCGGCTCGTGCGCGGGCCCGCGACGGGCGTATTTACATGGCTGTATATGGACGCACGACCCGGGTGTAGTTAATGTACGACTTGTTAATACACGCTCAAATAATGCACGGCCTGATAATCCGTTCTTATGTACATTTGTTAATTTGGTAGAAAATAATTTAATTTGGTCCGGGTTCGCGGTTCACGGTTCACTGTGCTGCCGCTGTCACAATTTGGACCTAACACAACCCAACACAAATCTATTGTTATTCGAATCGATTGGATTCGGATCGTCACGTCGTACATTATCACTACGTACATTACAGCGCGCAATGTTATGTACGGAATGATAATTGGAAGCAATAATGCTTCGGATTATCACGTCGAACTTATTGCGCGTACATTCCGAGTTGTAATTATTGGTTCCCCACGACCCGACCCGCGCCCGCCGCCCTGTCGGTGTGATGGCGCTCAGCTCAGCTCATATGCGCCATGTAAATACGTCCGCAGGGCTACTACGAAACTCGAAACTCGAAGTTCGTGTCGTGCGGTCCCTCTGACACTTATACTATTTAATACGAGAGCGAGAGGGACGGGGTACCATACGAACTTCGAGTTTCGAGTTTCGTAGTAGCCCTGCAGTCGCGGGTCCGCACACAACCCGCGCTTGTCGTCTGTGTGTGTTGGGCTTAAATGTTTGACGTTTCCTCAACTTTATGTGCGTTGTGTTGGTAAATAAATATTCTGCCAAATGAAAAGATGATCAACTTACGGAGGGTTTGTTATACTTTCATGCACGCAATGTGCCGCTGTCAGAACGTATCTGCCACTGATGAGCGAACCGCCGCATTTCGTGACTATAGTACCGGCTTTGGTGTGTCGATATTCGAGAAGTGCAAGCCACGGGTACTGGTCGATTTCAGTTTCGTCACCACCTGTGAATTGAGTGGGATTCATTAAATCAGTAATATGGAGACGCATAACATTTTTTTCTGTATTGCCATACTCGTACTCGTATATAGTGAGACTAACAGACAGCCCATTGGTTAGAGAACCTGACTATCAATCAAGCTTGAGGCACAGCTTGAGGTTCGATACCCGGTCGGGGCAGATATTTATATGCAAAATACGAATGTTTGTTCTCGAGTCCTGGGTGTTTATATAGTATGTATATAAAAATGTATCTATATATTTAAGTACGTTTATCCGTTGCCAAGTAGGTACCTCCTACCCTTAACAGAAGCTTTGCTTACTTTGGGACTAGATCAATTGGTGTCAAGTGTCCCGTGATATTAAGTATTATTTTTTTATTTATTATAGTATTCATAGTGCCTTGTGTAACCTTATTAATTTCTTGAAATTTGCTTCGAAATCGCTGTAGGTACCTATTGGGGTTTCTGGTTTCTCGACCTTTTTAGCATATGAGGATCATTACATTCGTCATACCTGACGGAGTGACATAATTATTTCAGGTGTTCACGAATAAAAATAAGTCGGAGAAATTAAAAATAAATATTTTGTATTGTAACAATGTGGGTATCAAATGAAACTAATTTGCTGATTTTATTTAAAAAAAAACCTATTTACATTACATCCACGGGTACATCAAAAATCATGACTGAAATCGAAATTCATATTGAAGTCTGTTCTAAGTATATGTATAAGTAGGTATACTTTTAATCAACCATTTTTACAGAAATAGCAAAAAAGTATGAAATAAAACGAAAAAATTAAAAAATCAAAACCCAAATCAAATTCATTTCGTGACTAGCTCAAATTTTTCTAGTAATGGCCCCAACTGTTTAACTTTAAGGCTGGAAACAGTGCTCGACCGACGGTGCGTCCCGAACGTACGTCCTGACCGTCAGCGTCAAAGTTTAATAATATCGAAAGGGAAGTAGCATGGTTGAAAATATTGATTGCCATGTGTCTGCTCGAGAGAAACCTGATTTATTAAAACAAATGCAATTGGGCGACAAAGCAAAAGTGTCGATCCTAGTTGTCTATTATATATCTATTAGGTGATTGATGATTGTAATACGAGGTCAGGTAGGCCAGTTAAAATCTCAATTTGTATGGAAACACGAACAGCGCCTCTAGCGGAACGTTTGCTATGTTTGTGTTACTATACAAATTGAGATTTTCACGCGAACGCGATCGAGACGTATTTTGTAACCGAATACTTACACTAAGGGTACAGATAGTCAAGGTACTTAACTTACCTAGTATTCTAGAAGACGAGGCGTCTTGGCCACAACAACCTTCGCTAGGGTCCGGAGGTAGAGAAGTGGCTTGACATGCTCTTATAACCTTTGTAGCGGAAGTGGAAATAGGAGTAGGAACGGGTGTAGGAGTGGGTGTGGGGGTGGTTGGGAGAAATGGCGGCATTGGTGCAATAGGTTGGGTGGATGGACCATATAGAACGGGTATCGACGTAGGGCAGCAGATATTGAAACTGGTGTTTCTTGTTCTATTGCAACTGAAAACAGAGGATAAATACTGTTTAATAAAAACCGTCAAGTTCGAATGGGACCCGTACACTAGGAATCTGCATCTTTTTATCATGCATCCTATAATTTAATTCTTCTAATTTTGTTATATGGTATGGCATATGACAGGGTGTCTGTCGAAATGCTGAGGGCTGGACAGGGTGTGGTGGCTAGTCAGTTGTACCGCCTTTTCAACATGTGTTGGAGGAACGGTCGGGTACCAGGAGACTGGTGCAAGGCCGTTATAGTGCCACTTTACAAGGGAAAAGGGTCACAACAAGACTGCAAAAATTACCGCGGCATAAGCCTTCTCAGCGTTGTCGGCAAACTGTATGCTAAGGTGATCATTGAAAGAGTTATGACAGAAACAGATGAAAGAATGTGGGATGTACAAGCGGGATTTAGAAAGGGAATGGGATGTACGGATCAGGTCTTCTCCTTACGGTGCATAGCTGAAAAATATTTGGCAACAAACCAAAAAGTCTATTGCGCATTCGTAGATTTGGAGAAGGCTCATGACAAAGTGATGAGGAATTAACTGTGGTCGGCATTATCTGCGCATGGAGTGAGCAGTGGTCTGATTCGAGCACTGAAGTCTCTCTATGAGGACTCCAGTGCTTGTGTTAGAATAAACGGAGCGTATACTGAATGGTTTAACATTCAAAAAGGTGTTAGACAGGGATGTGTAGCGTCTCCATGGCTGTTTAACCTATTCATGGATAATTGTTTGACAGATCTGAAAGATAGTGATCGTGGACTGAGAATGAATGAGTTACTTATCAAATGCTTTCTTTACGCCGATGATCAAGTATTACTTGCATCGTCGGCTGAGGATTTGCAAGGGATGGTAACTATTGTGAATGATGCTTTGGAGAGACAGGGAATGAAAGTGAACGTAAAAAGGACGAAAGTTATGGTATTTGAAAAGGAAGAGAACGTAACGGAAGTGTGTGTCCGAATTGGTGACGAAAACTTGGAGCAAGTGAATGAATTTGTGTACTTGTGATCTATGTTTACTAGGGATGGAAAGTGTGAAAGTGATATTGAAAGGAGAGCAAAGGCTGGTAACGTAGTGAATAGAGCGTTGCACACCTTTATGAATAGCCAGAAAATCTCCAAAAGAGCTCGTCTGGCTGTGCATAGAGGGGTGCTGGTACCAACACTCATGTATGGAAGTGAAAGTTGAGTGTGGCAGAAAAGGCATCAGGGAGGAGGGGAGTAGAATAAATGCGGTAAAAATGAGAGCGTTAAGAAGTATGTTAGGTGTGAAATTGAGTGACAGAATTAGAAATAGTGCGATAAGGGAACGCTGTGGTGTAAATGAAGGTATAGTCACACGGATTGAGAAAGGGATGCTTGGATGATTTGGTCATGTTGAGAGAATGAATGAAAACAGATTGACTAAGCAGATCTATAAGACGAGCGTGAATGGGAACGTTGGGAGAGGAAGGCCTAGACGAACGTACCACGCTGAAATCGGGGACGTTCTGAAGAAAGGTGGGGTCAGGAGTACTCTAACTAAACCGACGTGCATGCATGAAAAGATTGATGAATGTAGAGGAAGCGAGAGTTGTATGCCAGAATCGTAGCAAGTGGAAGGATGTAGTCTCTGCCTACCCCGTTGAGAAAGAAGCGTGATTTTATGTATGTATGTATGTATGTTGTTATAGCGGCCATAGTAATTCTTTCTGAATAATTAATCAAGTGTCATCTGGAATATTCCCTACTTTTTTCGTAAAGATTGCATTAAGATTGCTCTATCTAAAATTACATGTCTGTATAGTATTTACGTGTGATTCTACCGAAAAATCAATCAAAATACGAAAAAAAAAATATCGTAGAAAGTAAACCTAAATCACTTACCCCTTTAACGCGAGTGAAGCAGCGGGCAAAAGCTAATTGGGTATATTTCCAGATTTAGGAATACCACTATTTACATTATGCTACAGAATAGAACTAACAGCCATTACATAATCATACCTCGGAGACAAGAAAGCGAGAGCTTTGATCATTGTTAGATTGGGAATCACAGTACACCTCTCAATATCTTTGCATTCTCCTTTTATTCCGTTGAGAAGCTCGCATTTATCTGAATTTTTAGGAAGTGGACAGCATATCTGGAATAGTTATTACATATTTTATTATTATATTACATATTTTTAGTTATTACAACCATTTTATATCAAAGGAACATCAATCAGTTATTTCTACATTATGCTTGTAAATGCTAGGTAATTTAAAATGTTCTATTCTGTTGTGAACAATTTTTTAAAATTTATTATTTAAAGTAAATGAAAATGATACAGTGTTATACCTCCCTATAAATTGAACAAATAGCGACAGAAAAACACGAACGGTTTGTCTTTTGTTGTTGGTCCTTGCGCTTACAACGCATCAAGATTTTGTACTAAATACTTAGCACATAAACAAAAATAATTTATACTCATATAACTACATATTAATCTGTCAACAGGATTATTATAAGTAGACATCCGATTAAATGCATTTGCATGTTTGCATATGCAAATGCATATAATTCTATTTTTGTAGTGTTATTGCATATTTTGGTGCTTTTTCATTGACTGTAGGTATTTGTTTACTTATCTATCTACGAAAATCTTATTTGTGTTGAAATAATGCAGCCTGTGAAAAAAAAAATATGTTGACTTTTAAATCTTGGATAAAAAATTACCCAGGCTAAACGACTGATGGCACCGTGATTCTGCAAGGTTTGTGAAAAGCCTTTAAGCCTTTATCAAAAGAAAATGAAATAAAATGTGAAAATAAAAGTGAATTATAATAAAAAAAGTTTTTTTGATTGTGCATATTTAGTGCAATATTTCGATGTGAGTGAAGTTAGCACCGCCATTTTGGAAATTCGAAAACAAATGGTTGTGCTTAGGTTGTGCTAGGGTGTGCTAGCTTGTGCTGTATCTATTTTTGAAAAATTCCAGTTAACGGAAAATATATTTCAAAAAAACTTTTTTTTGGGCTAGCACCGCCACTTTGTCCAAATTAAAAAAAAAAAATTGCTAGGTTGTGCAGAACTTGTGCTAGCTTGTGCTGTTACAGTTTTTTCGATATCGCTTATAGTTTCGTTAAAAAACGAAAACAAAAAACGTCTCAGCACCGCCATTTTGAAAAATCGAAAAAAAAATACTCTGCTAGTTTTGTGCTAGACTTGTGCTCACTTGTGCCGAAAACTGTTTTTCGATAGCATCAATAGTTTCAGAGATAATTGCAAATAAAAAAAAAAATCCCAGCACCGCCATTTTGGAAAATCAATTTTTTTCAACGTTGTGCCAGTTTGTACTTAGGTAGTACTGACTTGTGCCGCAATCCGTTTTTTGATATTCTTTAAAGTTTTCAGAAAATCGCAAATCAAAAAAGGTCAGAAGCGACATATTTTTGAAAATTTTGAAAAAAAATAAAATCGCTATATATTGTTCTTAAGTTGTGCTCGCACGTGCTGCACACCATATTCTGATATGACACACAGATTTTTTTTAAAACACAAATCATAATGTAGACAAGAGTCTATGTCATAAAATGGACTCGGTGTCAAAAAATTCAAAAATTACGTATATGCTAGGTTGTGCTAGACTTGTACTAGTTTGTGCTGTTGTCAGTTTTTCGATATCGCTTATAGTTTCGAAAAAACGCGAAAACACAAACGTCTTAGCACCGCCATTTTGAAAAATCGACAAAAATATACCTAATCTGCTAGTTTGTGCCAGACTTGTGTCCACTTGTGCCGAAAACTGTTTTCGATAGCATCAATTGTTTTCAGAGATAATTGCAAATAAAAAAAATCTCAGCATCGCCATTTTGGAAAATCAATTTTTTCAACATTGTGCCAGTTTGTGCTTAGATAGTACTGACTTGTGCTGCAATCGGTTTTTTGATATCTCTTTAAATTTTCAGAAAATCGCAAATTAAAAAACATGAAATTTTGAAAACAAAAAACGCTATACAGACTGAGTCTTCTATAAGAAATCGATAAATGTTAATAATAAATCTATGCGTTATTAATTCTTACACAGTACCTACTGACGAATAGTTTAAAAATGGAAAATATTTTTTTTTATGCAACGCGGAGCAAAAACCCCAAATGTTTATTAGACAATTTATATCCTGAACTATAAATCCTATTGATTCGAATAATAAAATAGCGAGTTTTTATATTTTTTAATTTTTAGTTGGTTCGATTCCCGGGTGAGATAAGGGATGTTAAGACGATTTTTTGAATGCATTATTGTTCAATTTTAAAAATAAAGGAATGTTTCCTTTCAGTACAATTAGCTAACTAAAGGATTTAATTTAAGGTAGTTGCCGTCCAGGGTCCATTGATTCTTCCACCCTATTTATTGTGCTCGCACGTGTCGTGCTGGACACCATATTTTGGTAAAACACAAATCATAATGTAAACGAGAGTATATGTCATGAAATGGCAATTAAAATACAGATGGCCAAGTGGTTAGAGAACCTGACTAGGAAGCTTGAGATCCCGGGTTCGATTCCCGGCCGGGGCAGTCATTTATATGAATAATACGAATGTTTGTTTTCAGGTCTTGGATGTTTAATATGTATTTAAGTATGTATTTACTAGCTTTCGCCCGCGTGGAATTCGGTTATCGGGCGCTGTTCCTCGGAACTCGGCATTTTTCCGGAATAAAAGTAACCTATGTCACTCTCTGATCGCATAAACTATCTCTATGCAAAAATCATGTCGATTCGTCGCTCCGTTTTGACGTGAAAGACGGACAAACATACACAGAAACATACAAACACACACACTTTCGCATTTATATATATATAAGTATAAGTATGGATCTATATCAGTATATTTATCCGTTGCCTAGTATCCATAGTACAGCTTTGCTTAGTTTGGGACTAGATCAATTGGTGTCAAGTGTTCCATGGTACTTTTTTTTAAACGGACTGTGTCAAGATTTTCTAATTAAAAATTAAAAAAACGTCCGAAAAAAACACCGCCAAAAAAGAAAACTAAAAAGTAAAAAATAATTATGCACTACCTAGCTGTTGCCCGCGACTTCATCTGCGAAGAATTCGTTTATCCCTATCCCACGGGGACTATGCTGATTTCCCGCAAAATTAACCTAAGTTAATTATTTAGTATAAGTACCTAGTACCTAATATTTTTTTTATCTAAGCGTCGTCGGTGCGGGGGAACCGCTAAGGTGAACAGGAAACTACAGTTACATATGTTGTATTTTTTACGTATTAACCTTAGCGATCCCCCAACACCGACGACGCTTAGATAAAAATATTACTAGGTACTTATACTAAATTAACTTTGCGGGAAATCAGCATAGGCCCGCGGGATAGGGATAAACGAATTCTTTGCAGATGAAGTCACGGGCAACAGCTAGGTAGTACATAATTATTTTTCAATTTTTAGTTGTCTTTTTGGCGGCTTTTTTTGTCGGCGTTTAGTTTTCGGACGTTTTTTATTTTTGCTGGCGTTTTTTTGTGTCGGGGTTTTTTTAATTTTTGATTTGTTTTTTTATTTCATGTTTTCAAAACATTGGCACTTATATTATTTTTTAAAAAGTGTACTAGTGTGCTGGATATCCTGGCTGCAGCATCAGCTCCTCGTGTTGCCACCACTGCATTGTATGTAGAATCAATCACTGATCAAAACGAATCCAAACACGACATATGTGCTATTATTTTTTATAGAGTGTACTAGTGTGCTGGATATCCTGGCTGCAGCATCAGCTCATCGTGTTGCCACCACTGCATTGTATGTAGAATCAAATACTGATCAAAACGAATCCAAACACGACATATGTGCTATTATTTTTTCAAGAGTATACTGGTGTGCTGGATATCCTTGCTGCAGCATCAGCTTGTCGTGTTGCCACCACTGCATTGTATGTAAAATCAATTACTGATCAAAACGAATCCAAACACGACATATGTGCTATTATTTTTTATAGAGTGTACTAGTGTGCTGGATCCTGGCTGCAGCATCAGCTCATCGTGTTGCCACCACTGCATTGTATGTAGAATCAAATACTGATCAAAACGAATCCAAACACGACATATGTGCTATTATTTTTTCAAGAGTATACTGGTGTGCTGAATATCCTTGCTGCAGCATCAGCTTGCCGTGTTGCCACCACTGCATTGTATGTAGAATCAATCACTGATCAAAACGAATCCAAACACGACATATGTGCTATTATTTTTTCAAGAGTATACTGGTGTGCTGAATATCCTTGCTGCAGCATCAGCTTGTCGTGTTGCTACCATTGCATTTTATGTAGAATCAATTACTGATCAAAACGAATCCAAACACAACATATGTGCTATTATTTTTTAGAGTGTACTAGTGTGCTGGATATCCTGGCTGCAGCATCAGCTCATCCTGTTGCCACCATTACATTGTATATAGAATCAAATACTGATCGAAACGATTCCAAACACGATATATCTGCTATGGTTTTATCAAGAGTGTACCTACTAGCGTTCTGGATATCCTGGCTGCACCATCAGGCCGACGATTCCATAATCTTGCATAGTTATAAAGCATACATGGGTGTTTAAAATTTTAGGTCCCAAATATGTTTGAAAGTAAAGTAAATACCTTTTCATCACACTTGCTCGTAAACAGCGTCGAAACATGCAGGCTACCTTTGTTGCAACCCCCCAAATAAAACCCTCGACCTTAATGTGCTTGTCATGAAACCCGTGGTCGGTAAATGAGTCATTGCGTGTACACATTTACTTGCCATGAAGCCAAGGTCGGTAAATGAGTCCGGGCCCGTACTGATGGCGCTGCGCATGGCAGCAGCAGGACCACATGCACACGCGGCTCATGCACATGCTGAGGGAGGGGGAGGACGACGCTGCCAAGAGCGCAGCCTAAGGTATCGCCAATATTTGGAACAATTAATTTTTTTCTTTTACAAATATGAAATTTTACTCGCAAATGTGATGAAAAACATTGTATGTCGCACGGGCGGTCCTAGAATTACGAACAGCGACTCATTAAAGCCCTCAGTCTTCGACTTCGGGCTTCTAATAGACTCTCGTTCGTAATTCCTTATTTACCGCCCTTAAGACACAATGTACTAATTTATGCGTCTAAGATTCCTACCGCAGCGAACAAAAGAGCTGATGATCTTGAAACGGCGGAACCGATTTTGATAAAACATATCTAAGAACCATCGCTAAAAAACCAGCTTTTAAATAAAAAAAACCGTATTCAAATCGGTCCTCCCGTTTAAGAGCTAAGGTGCCACAGACAGACACACAGACACACATAACGGTCAAACTTATAACATCCCTCTTTTTGCGTCGAAAAAAATTGGAATGAACAGGTCACGAAACAAATTTACACCAAACGATATTACGAGAATTAATGTTCCTTGAAACGTTTTCGATAAAATGACATTCGATGTAAAGTTTGTCCGCAAAACCAGGGATGACCCCCACCCCACTCTATCTGTAATGTAAAACATAATTTACATGATAACTATAAGTGTGTAGATACTATTAAACTTTTTTGTGGAAAAGTTTTATATCTGTGCGCGCTGTCAACCGTTGAGGAGTTCCCTCAAGAAGAGACGACCCTGGCTGCAGCATCAACTGGTATGTATCATATAAACGCCTTTTCGTTGAAATTGATCAATTATGCAAAGTTTTGTATTTGTCCTATGAGCCATTGAGGAGTTCCCTCCGGCGGAGGCGAGCCTGGCTGGACCACCAGGATTTTACTACCAGATTGTTGTTTTGTCATCAGATTTACGTAAGTGTGTCAAATTTCAAGCCAATCCGACTACACTAGATCTGGATCACATACTCTTTAACGGACTAGTTAAATAAAGGCTAGTCCATACTATAATATTATAAATGCGAAAGTAACTCTTTCTGTCGGTCTGTTACGCTTTCACGCAAAAACCGCTGAACCGATTTGGATGAAATTTGGTACAGAGATAGAATAGACCTTGGGAAAGAACATAGGCTATCTTTTATCGCGAAAAAGAGGCTTAAAGGGGTTGAAATAGGGGGTGAAAGTTTATATGGTGGAAGTTCGTCGCTGTAGAAAATAAAACCATGAAACTTGGCATTTAGACACTTAATAAGAAATAAGTTGAGCTTTGAGTTTGAGCTTTTTTGAAAATTCGACCTGTGAGGGGATGAAATAGGGGATGAAAGTTCATATGGAAGGTCGTCATTATCGAAGATAAATCGATGAATCTTTATTAAACTTGCCATTTCGGCACGTGATTAAGAGGTAAATAGACATTGTTCGCGCGTTTTTTTAAATTATTCCTGTGAGGGAGTGTAATAGGGGATGAAAGTTCATATGGAAGATCGTCATTTTCGAAGATAAATCGATGTTTCTTTATGAAACTTGGCATTTGGGCACGTGATAAGAGATAAATAGATATTTGTTCGCGCGTTTTTTAAAATTCTTCCTGTGTGGGGGTGAAATAGGGGATGAAAGTTTATATATGTAAGATCGTCATTGTCGAAGATAAATCAATGGTTCATTATGAAACTTGGCATTTGGGCACTTTGAAAAATAAATAGATATTCGTTCAAGGGTTTTTGAAAATTTTACCTGCGAGGGGATGAAATAGGGGCTGAAAATTTATATGGAACGTCGTCATTATCACAGATAAATCGATGAATCTTTGTGAGAGGTACCTATTCGATAAGAACTAAAAAAAACCTATTCGATAAGAACTAAAAAAAAAAGGTTAAATTCGACTCGGACTCGCGCATCAAGGGTTCCGTGCATAGGTATTTATGAATATCCAGTGTTAGCCTATTCTAAGCTCATAAGCAAAATGTACGCAATACAATACAATACAATACAAATATTCTTTATTGCACACCATAAAGCAGTAAAAATACTTATAATATAAACACATTCACGGTAGACAATGTGAGGTCATTTTAGATGGCTTATTGACATAGACAGTCAGAATTATGATTTTCAGATTTTTCTTACTTATTTTGCTATAAGGGGAATAAAATTTGCTATAAGAGCTACCTTTATACAAAATTTGAAGTTTCTAGGACAGCCGGAAGTACCCTATAACTTTTTCGGTTTAGGTGATTTGTATGGAAACACCTTTTAAATGACTGCAGCTTTTGATTGCGTTAACTTAGAAGTTAAAAAGAAGAACTTAAAAAACATTTTTTCTTAATTTTTCATACTTGAAAATATGGGGATGAAAGTTCGTAAGGAATTCCAAACAAATTGACTATAAGTATATTTATCGGAAATATGTGTAGCTATGCTTAGTAAGAATGCCTTCTTAATTATAATCCTACCCTCCTAACTTACAATAAAGGACGTAAGATGTCAAGACTCAAGAGCTTACTACGAAGAATTAGTCCTTTTGTGTTGGCAAGGTAGAGTACACGTAGTATTGCTAAAATGTGGCTACCCGCAAAATATTTATGTTTTACCAAAGAATGGAAGAACAAAAAAATTAGTTTAGATATAAAGCAATGTATTAAAATAAGTTATTTTCAGTAAACCGTAGAATTTTCTATGTGCTATTATTGGCAGAATAGGTACCCTAAATAAATAAAATACTTCCCAAAGTTACTATTCCACGCGGACGAAGTCGCGGGCAAAAGCTAGTAATATATGTGTTTGTTAAAAAAAATACGGGCTTTTTTGTTGACTGTACATTACGTTGACTCTACTTGGATTGTCACCCAAACTACATTTGCGTACCAATTTCAAGTCGATACCATTAACCGTTGAAGAGTTCCGTCCTGCGGTGACGATACTGGCCGGACCACCAAAATTTAACTAGCAGATGAGGTAATGTATTGTCACCGGACGTACATAATAATGCCTTATAACTAATAAGTATGCCACATTTTAAGTCCGCTCCGCTCCGATTAGGCCTCAGCGAGCGCCCGCTGACTAAAAGGCCTGGCTCTACCATGAGTACCATGACACACTTATTTGTGGCAACGCTATAGTAAGTTATTACAATCTAGCAATTTTTTTTAAGGTTTGTTATGTAAATGGTGAATAGTCATATTGTTAATAATACTACTACTATTGTTGTTGGTTGAGGTTGCCTGGAAAAGATCGCTCTTGAGCGACTAGGTCGCCTATTGCTTACCTTGTAATTTTTCTCTATGTGTACCGGTTTCTGTATCGCTTACCTACTATTTTAGGTATAGGTACAATAAAGAGTCATTGTATTTTGGTTTCATTATCATTGTACTCGTAACTACCCTAGATTCCTGACAGTAATAATATGTTCAGAGACGATAAGCATGACCTTCTTTTTTTTCGCATTAGAAAAAGGGTAAACAATCTTGACGCGTCTTTTTATTGAAAAACATTCGATTTTTAAATTTACTTACATCCCTAAAGATATAACACGGATTTCAAGTTTAATGCAACCTACTTTCAGAGCTTAAGTGATGAAAAGAATATAAATGATCATATATCCTTGCCAATTGTTACATTTTGCTGTGACTTATTTTCAAGTGTGTTTCAATAAAAAAAATATTGAAGACATGAATTATTGTAGAATTGTTCAAGATCATTTAAAATTACCTTCTTTCTAATGTTATAAAAAAAACTAAGTATAGTCGATTTGTAATTTCAATCAATAATAAAATCATTGTTCCATAATATATCTTTTGAATCTCGAATATTACAATCGATTTGAGAATCAAAATCGAGTCAAACTTAGATTGTTTATGAATTAAAAAAAAACTATAACAGCTGTCATTGTCAGTCATACCACAAACTCGAAAATGCAGGTATTTCTGTACATAGGTATTGTAGAAAACTTATGATATATGCATGTAGATAATTATGTATGCGGCTGTACATAATAAGGCATTATGTATCAGTCACGTAACTAACTATTATGTAGCATTTATACTGTTTCATTTTTAGAAATTTGGAAATATATCAGTAGCCGTTTTTTTTAATCCAGCCGAATTTTAAGGTTAAAAACATACAGTACATACATAAATTCGCTACAATGTTTTTAATTTCTTTCCTAATTTGGGGCAGCGATAACAATTTATACAAATCGTAGTTGTTCATTTTACCTTACTTGACATTAAAGTAACAGTCTTTTTTTACAAGCTTTTATTTAGTTTTACCTGTCCCGTTGTCTGCCTGTCTGTCTGTCTGTAGTCAAATCTTGAAAGTTAAATTTGATCAACTTCCAGCAGTCAGACTGACTTGAAATTTGGAATACTTATGTGAATTGCGTGACAATACAATAATCTAGTAGTGACATCCTGGTAGTCCAGCCAAGACCGCCTCCGCTGGACGGAACTCTTCAACGGTTAATAGCATCGACTTGGAATTTGGTATGCAACTGTAGTTTCGGTGACAATGCAAGTACAGTCAACAAAAGTGCAGTCAGCAAAAAAAGCTTGTATTAAAAATGAAATTTTTATAGTTAGGTTATTTGTGTTTCATGTTTGGAGTCTTTTCTTTCTTTCTAATAAATTTACTTCGATTCGTTCGTTCATCCGGTGCGCTCAGATCGGTGGATTATTATAAGCGCCGGCACAGCCGATCAGCGTCTCATTCTCGAGGAGCACGCTCGCCCTCGTATCAAGCGGGGCGACGTGTGTCGCGTCGCGTCTCCGTGACAATATAATTAATTTAAATTGTATTTAATTAGTTAAATCTTTGTGAGGACCTGATGGTGCTTTCCTAATCTCGAATCAGTGCTAATTCCCGAATCCGGTAAGTGTGGACGAACGGGTTATTGTTTTAATTATAAATATAAGGTAGTTTTACTCTGCGCAGCGTAACGTATTTGTTTGTGCAATTAATACATAGTATTATGTGTTGAAGAATAAACTTTTGCTTGTTCCCTTTGTTAGTGCTTTGCACGAATAATTTAATGATAATTGCTACCTGTTTTATTGTAAATTCGAGCTGCCGTTATTATTTAAATTGCGTAAAATCCTTGAATGTGCGAATTACTACATTCCTGCTTTCTGCTTTCCCAAATATTGTTATTCCGTTTTGACTGTGAACCATGGCATATCGTCATTACTCCTAGCAGCAGTTCCTCACGCTTTGCTTCGGCACGGGTCACAATCAGCGGAGAGTGTCCGGCTACGTTGTTAACACGGTGTACCTATTCTCAGGGGGCTACGCTCGGGGTACCGGTACCAGAAGATCTGGGGGTCGGAGCGTTTCGACCGCTGGTGTTACTGGTCTTCGCGCCGGGCAACAGGGGAGTACTGCGTGAAAGGGAAAGCAACCACAACCACAGAATTTACGCCCTTGTTACTTGAAAACCGAATAATTAACGTAAATAAGTTAGCGGTATTATTCGCAGCGGGCACCTTTTGGCCGTAGGGGCGATAATGTTTAAATTTTCCTATTCTTTAACTAGGAACCAGTCTTAACCACGAAAGGTGACACTCTCCATTCGGCAACTTATTTTTTTTTTACCGAGGATCCCATCCCATATATGTATTTATGATAATTTAAGATAATATGATTTTAGAAAGTGTTTATGAAGATTATATTCTATACGAACAAAATGGTTTTCAAACCAGTCACTTCAAAAAAAACTAAAATTGAACGGTATAGATAATAAGGATACTGACACAAATTCTTATGGGTCTTAAATAGCAAAAAGGCTATTTGCCATTAAACTTGTTTGATCTGTTTTTTTTTTGCTCGTATTACAGGCCACACCCGTTATACGAACAAACAGGTTTCAAATGGGTCGGTTAAAAAAAATATCTAAAAATAAGTAATACGGTACAATACATGTTCCATCAATAAGGCACTAACTGATCACAAATTCTTATAGGTACAATTAAATACCAAATACTATTTAACATTTATATAGTAATAAACCTTTTTAAAACAAGTAACTAGATTGTACCTGCGTTGCCGCAATATGTAAGTGTGTCACGGTAAAGACGAGCCGAGCAAAAACTCCGTAAGACACTACGTAGAGCTGTACTTGTACTATCTAGTATGAATCCGTTGCCAGTTATTTATTGAACCAAAGGTAAACAGGTATTTTAGGATCACTAGGTGCCATAACCTCGTATGCACGGGATCCTTGGTGAAAAAAAAATTAAGTTGCCGAATGTAGAGCTTTGCCCGCACGTATGTTGTATCAACACTGAAACATTACCGTCCTGTTTTATACGGCTAGACAGACGTGTGCAATTTACTAATTTCATTGCTAGGTGGAAGTGTTTCAATGATAAACACAAACTGGTGAGAAAGTTCTACCTCAGGCGTTGGCGATTTTTAAAACAGAGTTCCTTTTTTGTCGTGGAACAATATATTAATATCGCCGAACCATAATAATATTGCCTATGACCAATAACGGAACAA
>NC_133475.1:4823125-4837092 GCF_025370935.1 Choristoneura fumiferana | reverse complement strand
CGCCATTGCATTGTATGTAGAATCAAATAACTACTGATCGAAACGAATCCAAACACGATATATCTGCTATGATTTTATACATATGCTGCAATACTGCAGCATCAGGCGAGAATTCCATAATCTTGCATAGTTATATAGCATATATGGGTATTTCAAATTTTAGGTCCCAAATATGTTTGGAAGTAAAGTAAATACCCGTTATGCGTCTAAGATTCCTACCGCAGCGAACAAAAGAACAGATGATCTTGAAACGGCTGAACCGATTTTGATAAAACATGTCTAACAACCATCGCTAGAAAAACCTGCTTTTAAATATAAAAAACCGCATTCAAATCGGTCCACCCGTTTAAGAGCTACGGTGCCACAGACAGACACACAGACAGACACACATAGCGGTCAAACTTATAACACCCCTCTTTTTGCGTCGGGGGTTAAAAATACAATGACTCTTTATTGCACCTATACCTAAAATAGTAGGTAAGCAATACAGAAATACATAGAGAAAAATTACAAGGTAAGCAATAGGCGACCTAGTCGCTCAAGAGCGATCTTTTCCAGGCAACCTCAACCAACAACAATAGTAGTAGTATTATTAACAATATGACTATTCACCATTTACATAACAAACCTTAAAAAAAAATTGCTAGATTGTAATAACTTACTATAGCGTTGCCACAAATAAGTGTGTCATGGTACTCATGGTAGAGCCAGGCCTTTTAGTCAGCGGGCGCTCGCTGAGGCCTAATCGGAGCGGAGCGGACTTAAAATGTGGCATACTTATTAGTTATAAGGCATTATTATGTACGTCCGTGACAATACATTACCTCATCTGCTAGTTAAATTTTGGTGGTCCGGCCAGTATCGTCACCGCAGGACGGAACTCTTCAACGGTTAATGGTATCGACTTGAAATTGGTTCGCAAATGTAGTTTGGGTGACAATACAAGTAGAGTCAACGTAATGTACAGTCAACAAAAAAGCCCGTATTTTTTTTAACAAACACTTATATATTACTAGCCTTTTATTTGCTACCACAAAAAAGGTTAGGTTAGAGCTGCGATAATTATATAATATATAAATAAAATAGGTTAGATTAGAACTGCGACCATACCCGAATCTAACTCGTACTAGAAAAGTAATTTGTATTAGGTTGGAATAGAACTGCGACTCCCGCAGAATCGAACTCCTACCAGAAAAGTAGGTTAGGTTAGAACTGCGACCTTTGCAGAATCTAACTGCTACCAGTTTGCAGCAAACGCGAGCAAAACTTTAGCCCAATCTGCCGTTTTTATTAAATCCTACGTATATTATAAATGTGAAAGTTTGTGAGTGAGTGAGTGAGTGAGTGAGTATGTTTGTTACTTTTTCACGCTGAAACGGCTAGACGGATTTGGATGAAATTTGGCGAAAAGTTAGTTAATAACCTGGATTAAAACATAGGATACTTTTTATCCCGATATTCCCACGGGATAGGGATAAAATCTTGAAATAATAACCGCTGGGCTTAGAGTCATGAAATTTGGTATGTAGGTAGTTGGACGTCTGGAATAACACATAGGCGACTTTTTGACCAGATATTCCCACGGGATACCTAGGGATAAAATCAAGAAATAACAACCACTGGACTTAGAGCCATGAAATTTGGTATGTAGGTAGCTGGACCTCTGAAATAAGACATAAGCTACTTTTTATCCCGATATTCCCACGGGATAGGGATAACATTTTGAAATAATAACCGCTGGGCTTAGAGTCATGAAATTTGGTATGTAAGTAGCTGGATGTCTGGAATAACACATAGGCTATTTTTGACCCCGATATTCTCACGGGATAGGGATAAAATCTCGAAATAACAACCGCTGGGCTTAGAGTCATGAAATTTGGTATGTAGGTAGCTGGACGTCTGGAATAACAAGTAGGAGACTTTTTGACCCGATATTCCCACGGCATACCTAGGGATAAAATCTCGAAATAACAATCACTGGGCTTAAAGCCATGAAATTTGGTATGTAGGTAGCTGGACGTCTGGAATAACACATAAGCGACTTTTTGACCCGATATTCCCACGGTATAGGGATAAACGGGATTGGGAAAATGCAAAATTCCCGCAGGATAGGTACATAGAAGTAAGTAAGACAATCCAAATTCGGAGCTGATTTTAAAAATTATTTCACTAAGTAATAGTAATCTGCAGTATCTCTGATTGGCATAGGCTGCTTTTCTACAGAAAAATGCAAAATTCCCGCAAGATCGAAATACTTAAGTAAATTCATCATTGGGGTTGATTTAAAAATATATTTTACCAATTGGGAGCTACATTATCCCTGATTGGCATACGCTACTTTTCTCCGGGAAAAGGTAAAACTCCCGCGGGATAGCAAAAAGTGAATTCAATTTCAGGGTTGATTTATTTATAATTCTATATCTAACTCTACCGGAACAGTACCATGACTGGCTGACTGACAGACAACGCATAGTCAAAACTACTGGTGCTAGAGACTTGAAATTGGCTTATATGGACCTAAAGTAATATAGAGGTGCACTAGGGAAAGATTTTTAGAAAATCCCATGGAATAGGAAAATATCTCAACTTTGTTTGTTTCTTTGTTTGTTGGGGGTAATCTCTGAAACTACTGAGCTGATTTAAATAATTCTATTACCAATAGAAAGCTACAATATCCCTCATGGACAGACTTCTTTTTTTTATGCAAAATTTCCGCAGAATAAAAATAAGTGAATTCAATTTCGGGGCAGATTTTCAAAATTCTTTTAATAATGGAAAGCTACAATATGTCTCTCATCAACAATTAAGAATATTAAAATAGATAATAACAGTAATTCATGTCCCGCGGGGACTTTACAATTTCTCGAGATACAATCCTATATCCTATATCGTGTAGGAAGTCGCCGGCAAAAGAAACGCGTAGTACTTTAACGTCTTTAACGTTTCAGCGAAACAGGGTTTCAGAGTTGGTACGAATTATGAATGATTAATTACGTATGTAGGTTGATTTTTGAATTCCAAAATGTGCACCATCTGTCTAAAACAACGTCTTACTGTATTTATATTTCCATGAAATCCTCCAAAAACGCCAGCAAAAATAAAAATAAAAACGCCCGAAAAAAACGCTGCTTGAAAAGACAATTAAAAAGTAAAAAATAATTATGCGCTACCTAGCTGTTGCCCGCGACTTTATCTGCGAAGAATTCGTTTATCTCTATCCCGCGGGGACTATGCTGATTTCCCGCAAAATTAGCCTAAGTTAATTTAGTATAAAGTATCTAGTAATATTTTTTTATCTAAGCGTCGTCGGTGTCGGGGGACCGCTAAGGTTAACATGAAACTAAATATGTTGTATTTTTTAAAGTATTAACCTTAGCGGTCCCCCGGTAACTTAGGCTAATTTTGCGGGAAATCGGCATAGTCCCCGCGGGATAGAGATAAACGAATTCTTCGCAGATAAAGTCGCGGGCAACAGCTAGGTAGCGCATAATTATTTTTTACTTTTTAATTGTCTTTTCAAGCAACGTATTGCTAGATTGTACCTGCGTTGCCGCAAATATGTAAGTGTGTCACGGTAAAGACGAGCCGAGCAAAAACTCCGTATTAGTACTATCTAGTATGAATCCGTTGCCAGTTATTTATTGGACCAAAGGTAAACAGGTATTTTAGGATCACTAGGTGCCATAACCTCGTATGCACGGGATCCTTGGTGAAAAAAAATTAAGTTGCCGAATGTAGAGCTTTGCCCGCACGTATGTCTGTATCAACACTGAAACATTACCGTCCTGTTTTATACGGCTAGACAGACGTGTGCCAATTTACTAATTTCATTGCTAGGTGGAAGTGTTTCAATGATAAACACAACTTAGTGAGAAAGATCTACCTCAGAGCGTTGGCGATTTTAAGAAAACAAGTTCCTTGTTTGTCGTGGAACAATATATTAATATCGCGGAAACCATAATAACATTGGCCTATGACCATAACGGACAATCGAACGGTCATGCAGAACAGGTGCAAAAATTTTCAGCCGATAAAATAAGAGCATTGCCATTCTTTGTCATAGAAACAGGAAGAGGGAAATGAGAAACAAGATGGGAAGGTAGAAAATGTAGAGCACGACGACCCATGTGGAGAAAATGAGGTTTAGTGCATAAATGGTAACGAACATTGTACTCTCAATAAAAGATTATGTTTCACACGAACAGGTTTAAAATAAGTAAGCCATAAAAAAACGACTCTACCAAACCATTTCTAAAAATAATGCCACAAAATAATATGTGACATAAATAGAACAAAAATACTGATTGTTTACTACTTACATTGTCAAATTATAATAAATAAAAAATGGAAGTTAAACAAAATAACTTGAGATGTGAAAAAGTCCATTTAATTTTCATCTAATCTCATGGTCATGCAGATCAGGCGCAAAATTTTCTAGCCGATATAATTTGAGCGTTGCCTCCTTTGTCAGAGGAAGAAGTAGAGGAAGATAGAAAAAAGAAAGCACGACGATCCAGTTATTTATTGGACCAAAGGTCAACAGGTTGTTTAGGATCACTAGGTAAGTACCATAACTTTGTATGCATCGATGGTACGGGATCCTCGGTTAAAAAAAAATTAAGGAGCCGAAAGGAGAGTGTCACCTTTCGTGGTTAAGACTGGTTCCTAGTTAAAGACTAGGAAAATTTAAACATTAACGCCCCTACGGCCAAAAGGTGTCCGCTACGAATAATACCGCTAACATTTACGTTAATTAATCGGTTTTCAAGTAACAAGGGCGTAAATTCTGTGGTTGGGTTGCTTTCCCTTTCACGCAGCACTCCCCTGTTGCCCGGCGCGAAGACCAGTAACACCAGCGGTCGAAACGCTCCGACCCCCAGATCTTCTGGTACCGGTACCCCGAGCGTAGCCCCCTGAGAATAGGTACACCGTGTTAACAACGTAGCCGGACACACTCCGCTGATTGTGACCCGTGCCGAAGCAAAGCGTGACGAACTGCTGCTAGGAGTAATGACGATATGCCATGGTTCACAGTCAAAACGGAGTTACAATATTTGGGAAAGCAGAAAGTAGGAATTTAGTAATGCGCACATTCAAGGACTTTACGCAATTTAAGTAATAACGGCAGCTCGAATTTACAATTAAAACAGGTAGCAATTTATCATTAAATTATTCGTGCAAAGCACTAACAAAGAGAACAAGCAAAAGTTTATTCTTCAACACATAATACTATGTATTTATTACACCAACAAATACGTTACGCTGCGCAGAGTAAAACTACCTTATATTTATAATTAAAACAATAACCGTTCGTTCCACACTTACCGGATTCGGGAATTTACAATGACTCGAGATTAGGGAAGCACCATCAGGTCCTCACAAAGATTTAACTAAATTAAATACAATTTAAATTAATCCCCGCTTGATACGAGGGCGAGCGTGCTCCCGCGCTGAGTTCTAACAAAGAATGAGACGCTGACTGGCTGCGCCGGCGCTTATAATAATCCACCGATCTGAGCGCACCGAATGAACGAACGAATCGAAGTAAATTTATTAGAAAGAAAGAAAAAGATTCCAAACATGAAACACAAATAACCTAACTATAAAACTTTCATTTTTAAAACAAGTTTTTTTTGCTGACTGTACTTTTTGTTGACTATACTTGCATTGTCACCAAAACTGCAGTTGCATACCAAATATCAAGTCGATTATATTAACCGTTGAAGAGTTCCATCCAGCGGAGACGGTCCTGGCTGGACTACCAGGATGTCACTACTAGATTATTGTATTGTCACGCAATTCACATAAGTATTTCAAATTTCAAGTCAATCTGACTACTGGAAGTTAATAAAATTTAACTTTCAAGATTTGACAACAGACAGACAGACAGGCAGACAACGGGACAGGTAAAACTAAATAAAGCTTGTAAAAAAAGACTGTTACTTTAATGTCAAGTAAGGTAAAATTAATAAATACGATTTATATAAAATAATGGTTATCGCTGCCCCAAATTCGGAAAGAAATTAAAAACATTTTAGCGAAGTTATGTACCTATGTACTGTATGTTTTTAACCTTAGAATTCGGCTGGATTAAAAAAAAAACGGCTACCGATATATTTCCAAATATCTAAAAATGAAACAGTATAAATACATGCTATATATTAGTTAATTACGTGACTGATACATAATGCCTTATTATGTACAGCCGCATATATAATTTTATCTACATGCATATATCATTAGTTTTCTACAATACCTATGTACAGAAATACCAGCATTTTCAAGTTAGTGGTATGACTGACAGTGACAGCTGTTATAGTTTTTTTAATTCATAAACAATCTAAGATTGACTCGATTTTGATTCTCAAATCGATTGTAATATTCGAGATTCAAAAGATATATATGGAACAATGATTTTATTATTGATTGAAATTACAAATCGACTATACTTAGTTTTTTTTATAACATTAGAAAGAAGGTCGTTTTAAATGATCTTGAACAATTCTACAATAATTCATGTCTTCAATATTTTTTTTATTGAAACACATTAAGTCACAGCAAAATGTAACAATTAGCATGGATATGTGATCATTTATATTCTTTTCATCACTTAAGCTCTGAAACTAGGGCAACCTAAAGCTTAAGTTAAATGCAAATTTAACTTGAAATCCGTGTTGTATCTTTAGGGATGTAAGTAAATTTAAAAATCGAATGTTTTTCAATAAAAAGACGCGTCAAGATTGGATTCTAATCCGAAAAAAAGAAGGTCATGCTTATCGTCTCTGAACATATTATTATTGTCAGGAATCTGGAAGTTACGAGTACAATGATAATGAAACAAAAATACAATGACTCTTTATTGTACCTATACCTTAAATAGTAGGTAAGCGATACAGAAACAGGTAGGTACCACATAGAGAAAAAATACAAGGTAAGCAATAGGTGACCTAGTCGCTCAAGAGCGATCTTTTCCAGGCAACCTCAACCAATAACAATAGTAGTAGTGTTATTAACAATATGACTATTCACTATTTACATAAAAAAACCTTAAAAAAAATATTGCTAGATTGTAGTAACTTACTATAGCGTTGTCATGTCACAAATAAGTGTGTCATGGTACTCATGGTAGAGCCAGGCCTTTTAGTCAGCGGGCGCTCGCTGAGGCCTAATCGGAGCGGAGCGGACTTAAAATGTGGCATACTTATTAGTAATAAGGCATTATTATGTACGTCCCGTCACAATACATTACCTCATCTACTAGTTAAATTTTGGTGGTCCGGCCAGTATCGTCACCGCAGGACGGAACTCTTCAACGATTAATGGTATCGAGTTGAAATTGGTACGCAAATGTAGTTTGGGTGCAATCCAAGTAGAGTCAACGTAATGTACAGTCAACAAAAAAGCCCTCATTTTTTTTTAGCAAACACTTATTTATTACTAGCCTTTATTTAACTAGTCCGTTAAAGAGTATGTGATCCACATCCAGTAGCCGGATTGGCTTGAAATTTGACACACTTACGTAAATCTGATGACAAATCAACAATCTGGTAGTAAAATCCTGGTGGTCCAGCCAGGCTCGCCTCCGCCGGAGGGAACTCCTCAATGGCTGATAGGACAAATACAAAACTTTGCATAATTGATCAATTTCAACGAGAAGGCGTTTATATCATACATACCAGTTGATGCTGCAGCCAGGGTCGTCTCTTCTTGAGGGAACTCCTCAAAGGTTGACAGCGCGCACAGATATAAAACTTTTCCACAAAAAAGTTCCTACACACTTATAGTTATCATGTAAATTATGTATTACATTACAGTTAGAGTGGGGTGGGGGTATCCCTGGTTTTGCCGACAAACTTTACATCGAATGTCATTTTATCGAAAACGTTTCAAGGAACATTAATTCTCGTAATCGTTTGGTGTAATTTTGTTTCGTGACCTGTTCATTCAATTTTTTTTACCCCCGACGCAAAAAGAGGGATGTTATAAGTTTGAACGCTATGTGCTTCTGAGTGTCTGTATGTCTGTGTATCTGTCTGTCTGTGGCACCGAAGCTCTTAAACGGGTGGACCAATTTGAATGCGGTTGTTTTATTCGAAATTAGGTTTTCTAGCGATGGTTCTTAGACATGTTTCAGCAAAATCGGTTAAGCCGTTTTTGAGATATTGAACTTTGAAGTGACAAAGTCGGAGATTTTCCAACATTTTGTTGGTTAGGTTAGGTTAAATATATGACTTAAAAGGCAACTTAAAAGACTTAGAAGGTGACTTAAAAGGGTTTAACTGTTCAGGGAATATTATTTGGCAGATGATTCGTTATGTATGAATTTTAAATGGCGGAATTACTAAACGAAGATGTTCACTAGTTCAAAATTCAATTACAACAAACGCAGAAGGGTAATGTTATAATGTAACTAGTTACCCCACACATAAACTATTTGCTACCAGAATAAAAATAGGTTAGGTTAGAGCTGCGATAATTACATAATAATATAAATAAAATAGGGTAGATTAGAACTGCGACCATACCCGAATCTAACTCCTACTAGTACTACTCTACTTACTAATTATAAACCATAATATTTTTTAATTTTTTAATGATATTTACTAATTTACTAATTTACTTACTAATTTAGTTATTTATTTGAAAGCAGATTTCCTAGCGATGGTTCTTAGATATGTTTTATCAAAATCCGTTCAGCCGTTTCAACATCATCAGCTCTTTTGTTCGCTGCGGTAGGAATCTTAGACGCATAATGGGTATTTACTTTACTTACAAACATAAAATTTGAAACACTCATGTATGCTATATAACTATGCAAGATTATGGAATCCTCGGCCTGTTGCTGCAGCCAGGATATCCAGAACACTAGTAGGTACACTCTTGATAAAACCATAGCAGATATATCGTGTTTGGATTCGTTTTGATCAGTATTTGATTCTACATACAATGCAATGGTGGCAACAGGATGAGCTGATGCTGCAGCCAAGATATCCAGCACAATAGTACACTCTATAAAAATAATAGCACATATGTCGTGTTTGGATTCGTTTTGATCAGTAATTGATTCTACATACAATGCAGTGGTGGCAACACGACGAGCTGATGCTGCAGCCAGGATATCCTGCACACCATTATACTCTTGAAAGAATAATAGCACATATGTCGTGTTTGGATTCGTTTTGATCAGTGATTGATTCTACATACAATGCAGTGGTGGCAACACGACGAGCTGATGCTGCAGCCAGGATATCCTGCACACCATTATACTCTTGAAAAAATAATAGCACATATGTCGTGTTTGGATTCGTTTTGATCAGTATTTGATTCTACATACAATGCAGTGGTGGCAACACGACGAGCTGATGCTGCAGCCAGGATATCCTGCACACCATTATACTCTTGAAAAAATAATAGCACATATGTCGTGTTTGGATTCGTTTTGATCAGTGATTGATTCTACATACAATGCAGTGGTGGCAACACGACGAGCTGATGCTGCAGCCAGGATATCCTGCACACCATTATACTCTTGAAAAAATAATAGCACATATGTCGTGTTTGGATTCGTTTTGATCAGTGATTGATTCTACATACAATGCAGTGGTGGCAACACGACGAGCTGATGAGACCCAGGATATCCAACACACTAGTGCACTGTTAAAAAAATAATATACCAAAGTTTAAAAAACATGAAATAAAAAAACTTAAATTAAAAATTATTATTATCATGGGATACTTGACCTTGACACCAATTGACCTAGTCCCAAACTAAGCAAAGCTTGTACTATGGATTCTAGGCAACGGATAAATCTACTTATATATATCCATACTTATTATTATTTAATATTATAAATGCGAAAGTGTGTGTGTTTGTGTTTGTATGTTTGTGTGTATGTTTGTACGTCTTTAACGTCAAAACGGAGCGAAGGACAGACGTGATTTTTGGCATAGAGATAGTTTACGGGCCAGAGAGTGACATAGGCTACTTTTTAACCCCCGACGCAAAAAGAGGGGTGTTATAAGTTTGACCGCTATGTGTGTCTGAGTGACCGTGTGTCTGTCTGTGGCGCCGTAGCTCTTAAACGGGTGGACCGATTTGAATGCGGTTTTTTTTTACTTGAAAGCAGGTTTTTCAGCGATGGATCTTAGACATGTTTTATCAAAATCGGTTCAGCTGTTTCAAGATCATCAGCTCTTTTGTTCACGCGGTAGGAATCTTAGACGCATAATGGGTATTTAATACACTTTATAAAAATAATTGCACATATGTCGTGTTTGGATTCGTTTAGATCAGTATTTGATTCTACATACAATGCAATGGTGGCAACACGACAAGCTGATACTGCAGCCAGGATATCCAGCACACCAGTATACTCTTGAAAATATGATAGCAGATATGTTGTGTTTGATTCCTCTTAATTAGTATTTGATTCTACATACAATGCAATGATGGCAACAAGATGAGCTGATGCTGCAGCCAGGATATTCAGCACACCAGTATACTCTTGAACAAATAATAGCAAATATGTTGTGTTTGATTCCTCTTGATCAGTATTTGATTCTACATAAAATGCAATGGTGGCAACAGGATGAGCTGATGCTGCAGCCAGGATATTCAGCACACCAGTATACTCTTGAAAAAGTAATAGCAGTTATGTTGTGTTTGATTCCTCTTGATCAGTATTTGATTCTACATATAAAGCAATGGTGGCAACACGATGAGCTGATACTGCAGCAAGGGTATCCAACACAACAGTACACTTATGGTTTGTTTGCCCCGCGTTGCATAGAACAAATACGTGCCATTTTTAAACTTTTCGTCAGTAGGTACGCGTGTAAGAATTAGTTATGCATAGATTTATTATTACCATTTTTAGAGATTTTCCTATAGAAGTCTCAGTATGTATAGCGTTTTTTTTTTTCAAAATTTTCAAAAATTTGTCGCTTCCTACCTTTTTTGATTTGCGATTTTCTAAAAAATTTAAAGAGTATCAAAAAACGGATTGAGGCACAAGTCAGGATTACCTAAGCATAAACTGGCACAACGTTGAAAAAATTGATTTTCCAAAATGGCGGTGCTGAGATTTTTTTTTATGTGCAATTATCTCTGAAACTATTGATGCTATTGAAAAACAGTTTTCGGCAGAAGTGAGCTCAAGTCTAGCACAAACTAGCAGATTATATATTTTTTCGATTTTTCAAAACGGCGGTGCTAAGACGTTTGTTGTTTCGCGTTTTATTTTTCGAAACTATAAGCGATATTGAAAAACTGATTACAGCACAACCTAGCACAAGTCTAGCACAACCTAGGAGATGTGTAATTTTTTGAAATTTTGTTACACCGAGTCCATTTTATGACATAGACTCTCGTCTACATTATGATTTGAGTTTTAAAAAAAACTGTGTGTCATATCAGAGTATGGTGTGCAGCACGTGCGAGCACAACTTAAGAACAATATATAACAATTTTATTTTTTCAAAAAAAATTAAAAATATGTCGCTTCCTACCTTTTTCGATTTGCGATTTTCTGAAAAATTTGAAGAGATTTAAAAAAACGGATTGCAGCACAAGTCAGTACTACCTAAGCACAAACTGGCACAACGCTGAAAAAATTGATTTTCCAAAATGGCGGTGCGGGGTTTTTTTTTTTATTTGCAATTATCTCTGAAACTATTGATGCGATCGAAAAACAGTTTTCGGCACAAGTGGGCACAAGTCTGGCACAAACTAGCAGATTATATATTTTTGTCGATTTTTCAAAATGGCGGTGCTAAGACGTTTGTTGTTTCACGTTTTTTTTTTGGAACTAAAAGCGTTATCGAAAAACTGATTACAGCACAAGCTAGCACAAGTCTAGCACAACCTAGTATATACGTAATTTTTTGAAATTTTTGACACTGAGTCCATTTTATGACATAGACTCTCGTCTACATTATGATTTGAGTTTTAAAAAAAACTGTGTGTCATATCAGAATATGGTGTGCAGCACGTGCGAGCACAACTTAAGGACAATATATAAAAAAATATTTTTTTCGAAATTTTCAAAAATATGTCGCTTCCTACCTTTTTTGATTTGCGATTTTCTGAAAAATTTAAGAAGATATCAAAAAACGGATTGCAGCACAAGTCAGTACTACCTTAGCACAAACTGGCACAACGTTGAAAAAATTGGTTTTCCAAAATGGCGGTGCGGGGTTTTTTTTTTTATTTGCAATTATCTCTGAAACTATTGATGCTATCGAAAAACAGTTTTCGGCACAAGTGAGCACAAGTCTAGCACAAACTAGCAGAGTATATTTTTTTTCGATTTTTCAAAATGGCGGTGCTGAGACGTTTTTTTGTTTTTCGTTTTTTAACGAAACTATAAGCGATATCGAAAAACTGATAACAGCACAAGCTAGCACAAGTCTAGCACAACCTAGCAAAACTTTTTTTTTTAATTTGGACAAAGTGGCGGTGCTAGCCCAAAAAAAAGTTTTTTTGAAATATTTTTTCCGTTAACTGGAATTTTCAAAAATGGATAACAGCACAAGCTAGCACAACCCTAGCACAACCTAGCACAACCATTTTTTTTCGAATTTCCAAAATGGCGGTGCTAACTTCACTCACATAAAAAGCAGTACTCGGATTCCTATATGTGGTCACTGACCTGCCTGGCGGGGTCCTTGTGAGCGGCCCGCGCGCGCATGTTCCGCTCGCGTCGCGCGGCGGGGGCGGGGGCGACCGCGGGCTCGGCCCGCCGCCGCGCCTCGCTCGCCTCGCAGGCGCTGCTTAGCACGGCCACACCGAGCGGCCCGCAGTGGACACCTGATACATTATATTTATACAGTACAGTCACCAGCATCAATATCTGCCCCAGCGGAGTGTGAAAAAATATCTGACACGTCCTTCCGGCCCTAGAAATAGAGTCGTATCAGATATTTATGCAAGCTTGTTTTTTTTTTTTTTTTTTTATTCGACTGGATGGCAAACGAGCAAGTGGGTCTCCTGATGGTAAGAGATCACCACCGCCCATAAACATCTGCAATACCAGGGGTATTGCAGATGCGTTGCCAACCTAGAGGCCTAAGATGGGATACCTCAAGTGCCAGTAATTTCACCGGCTGTCTTACTCTCCACGCCGAAACACAACAGTGCAAACACTGCTGTTTCACGGCAGGTGTTGTGTCATATATTGGTGCTGGTGACTGTACCCGGCCATAAAGATTGCACATCGGTCTTTGGAAAGAGACTCGGCTAATTTCGGCTTCGTAGGGCGTTGTCACACTACTTATGTGACGTTTGTCAGTAGTTGTACAGGTGCAGTAGAGTACGGAGTTAGGACGCATTTTGATGAAAATATATAATAAAGAGTTGTTGAAACCCCCCAAAACTGTAAATTGTACGATGGCATCTTTAGAAAAAAGAGGAAACTATCCTTTTTCTAGTAGTTGCAATAGCTCTCTATAGATATCCGAAGTTTACGTGTCATTAATTTGACGCAAAGTAAATAAGTATTTGATATAAAACGTCACTTAATAAATACGATGATTGATTGTGTTCGGAGGGAAAACGTCGTGATCAAGCAATGGGGAATGGATGAAAATTATAGAAACGCTTAAAATCTTTTTTATCGATAGGAATAACCTTTCCAATTAACAAAAAAATATCAGATTTTCAAGTAGCATCAATTAATTTAAAAAAATTAAAGAGTTTTCTTTACCGCCAAATTACGACAGTCCGGTCGGTTACGGGTTGTTCCATAGTCCAGAATAAAAACATTAAAAAAGAATTTATGTGTCTTTGACTCGATCGTTTTGACAGGTCTCTTTACCGGCTCGGATAATACCGACATGGAAATATCGACCCTGTTTTTCATCTACAGACCCATAGAAACTCATGTCAGTTTCTATGGGCGTGTACATGAAAAACAGGGTCGGTATTTACATATCAGCATTATTCGGCCCGGTAAAGAGTGTCACCTGTC
>NC_133475.1:4796040-4823056 GCF_025370935.1 Choristoneura fumiferana | reverse complement strand
TTCTATGTACCTATCTGCGGGAATTTTGCATTTTCCTAAATCCCGTTTATCCCTTACCGTGGGAATATCGGTCAAAAAGTCGCCTTATGTGTTATTCCAGACGTCCAGCTACCTACATACCAAATTCATGGCTTTAAGGCCCGTGATGTTATTTCGAGATTTATCCCTAGGTATGCCGTGGGATATATCGGGTCAAAAAGTCTCCTACTTGTTATTCCAGACGTCCAGCTACCTACATACCAATTTCATGACTCTAAGCCCAGCGGTTGTTATTTCGAGATTTTATCCCTAGGTATCCCGTGGGAATATCGGGTCAAAAATAGCCTATGTGTTATTCCAGACATCCAGCTACTTACATACCAAATTTCATGACTCTAAGCCAGCGGTTATTATTTCAAAATGCCCTATCCGTGGGAATATCGGGATAAAAGTAGCTTATGTCTTATTTCAGAGGTCCAGCTACCCTACATACCAAATTTCATGGCTCTAAGTCCAGTGGTTGTTATTTCTTGATTTTATCCCTAGGTATCCCGTGAGAATATCTGGTCAAAAAGTCGCCTATGTGTTATTCCAGACGTTCAACTACCTACATACCAAATTTCATGACTCTAAGCCCAGCGGTTATTATTTCAAGATTTTATCCCTATCCCGTGGGAATATCGGGATAAAAAGTATCCTATGTTTAATCCAGGTTATTAACTAACTTTTCGCCAAATTTCATCCAAATCCGTCTAGCCGTTTCAGCGTGAAAAAGTAAAATTACTCACTCACTCACTCACAAACTTTCATTTATAATATACGTAGGATTTAATAAAAACGCAGATTGGGCTAAAGTTTTGCTCGCGTTTGCTGCAAAGTAGCAGTTAGATTCTGCAAAGGTCGCAGTTCTAACCTAACCTACTTTTCTGGTAGGAGTTCGATTCTGCGGGAGTCGCAGTTCTATTCAACCTAATACAAATTACTTTTCTAGTACGAGTTAGTTCGGGTATGGTCGCAGTTCTAATCTAACCTATTTTATTTATATATTATATAATTATCGCAGCTCTAACCTAACCTTTTTTGTGTAGCAAATAAAAGGCTAGTAATATATAAGTGTTGTTAAAAAAAAATACGGCTTTTTTGTTGACTGTACATTACGTTGACTCTACTTGTATTGTCACCCAAACTACATTTGCGAACCAATTTCAAGTCGATACCATTAACCGTTGAAGAGTTCCGTCCTGCGGTGACGATACTGGCCGGACCACCAAAATTTAACTAGCAGATGAGGTAATGTATTGTCACGGGACGTACATAATAATGCCTTATAACTAATAAGTATGCCACATTTTAAGTCCGCTCCGCTCCGATTAGGCCTCAGCGAGCGCCCGCTGACTAAAAGGCCTGGCTCTACCATGAGTACCATGACACACTTATTTGTGGCAACGCTATAGTAAGTTATTACAATCTAGCAATATTTTTTTAAGGTTTGTTATGTAAATGGTGAATAGTCATATTGTTAATAATACTACTACTATTGTTGTTGGTTGAGGTTGCCTGGAAAAGATCGCTCTTGAGCGACTAGGTCGCCTGCTTACCTTGTAATTTTTCTCTATGTATTTCTGTATTGCTTACCTACTATTTTAGGTATAGGTGCAATAAAGAGTCATTGTATTTTTAACCCCCGACGCAAAAAGAGGGGTGTTATAAGTTTGACCGCTATGTGTGTCTGTCTGTGTGTCTGTCTGTGGCACCGTAGCTCTTAAACGGGTGGACCGATTTGAATGCGGTTTTTTTATATTTAAAAGCAGGTTTTCTAGCGATGGTTGTTAGACATGTTTTATCAAAATCGGTTCAGCCGTTTCAAGATCATCAGTTCTTTTGTTCGCTGCGGTAGGAATCTTAGACGCATAACGGGTATTTACTTTACTTCCAAACATATTTGGGACCTAAAATTTGAAATACCCATATATGCTATATAACTATGCAAGATTATGGAATTCTCGGCCTGATGCTGCAGCCAGGATATCCAGAATGCTAGTAGGTAAACTCTTGATAAAATCATAGCAGATATATCGTGTTTGGATTCGTTTCGATCAGTATTTGATTCTACATACAATGCAATGGCGGCAACAGGATGAGCTGATGCTGCAGCCAGGATATCCAGCACACTAGTAGGTACACTCTATAAAAAATAATAGCACATATGTCATGTTGGGATTCGTTTTAATCAGTAATTGATTCTACATACCATGCAGTGGTGGCAACACGACAAGCTGATGCTGCAGCAAGGATATCCAGCACACCAGTATACTCTTGAAAAAATAATAGCACATGTGTCGTGTTTGGATTCGTTTTGATCAGTAATTGATTCTACATACAATGCAGTGGTGGCAACACTATGAGCTGATGCTGCAGCCAGTATATCCAACACACTAGTACACTTTTTAAAAAATATTATAAGTGGCAAAGTTTAAAAAACATGAAATAAAAAAACTTAAATTTAAAATTAAAAAAACCCCCGACTTAAAAAACGCCGCCAAAAAAGACAACTAAAAAGTAAAAAATAATTATGCATACTTATATTTCTAGGTACTCATACTAAATTAACTTAGGATAACTTTGCGGGAAATCAGCATAGTCCCGGCGGGATAGGGATAAACGAATTCTTCGCAAATGAAGTCGCGGGCAACAGCTTGGTAGTGCATAATTATTTTTTACTTTTTAGTTGTCTTCTTTGGCGGCGTTTTTTTGTCGGCGTTTTTTTTCGGGCGTTTTTTTAAGTCGGGGGTTTTTTAAATTTTAAATTTATTGTTTCATAATCATTGTACCCGTAACTTCCCTAGATACCCTGACTAGGGTTGTAAGTGATCAATAACTCCCAAAATATTTAGGCGCACGCGAAGCGAACGAGGGTGCTTATAGTTCGCGGGTGTAATTGATCATTTACACTCGAGTTGAACACTACTTTTCATCTCGTCACAAATGCGAGTAAATATAGAAAAACCAATATAAATGTATACGCAATTTGTAACAGCGGAAGTAAATTTATCGCGCCAAACCGTCTTTTGTTTTAAGGGTTCCGTACCCAAAGGGTGCCAACGGGACCCTATTACTGAGACTCCGCTGTCTGTCTGTCTGTCTATCTGTCCGTCTGTCACAGGGCTCTAAGCTGAAGCCGTAAAAGTTAGACACTTGAAATTTTCACAGATTATGTATTACTATGGCCGCTATAACAACAAATACTAAAAATAAAGTAAAGTTACAAATTAAAGGGGGTCGTCATATAAGAAACGTGTTTTTTCAGCGTTTTTTGGTTGCTAGACGTTGTTAGCCACTACGTGACTAGCTATTTCGGTTGAATATTTACCTTTTAAGTTTGCGATTTTGATGTTTTATAAAAGCTTCGATAATATTATATATTTTTATTCGTTTTTGAGCAAAATTAATAAAGCAATTCATGAACCATAAACCTCAATGAAGCCAACTTTGATAAAGCGCCCGCCAAATTCACACCGTATTTAATCACTATGTTTATTTATTGTTTTTTACACTAAAAAAATCATACTAAGTATTTAACACTATTTACAAGGTTTATAATACAGTTTCAAATTTATTATTCACACTAGTCGAGCTTCTTATTATTTAATTACACAACATACGAAGTCCGCCGAATTTCCCGCGAATGAACAGAGTTGACAGATTTAATTTTTTTGATCCGCGCGCGGCGCTTTTGGGGCAATGGATTCAGTAGCAAACAGCCAGAACCAAAGAGGATGAGAATTCAAATTGTTTTTTATTCGAAATACTTGCACAAGTGCTTACGGCGATATTTTTAAGAAGCTTTTCTTTAGCTTGCCCTGTTTGATTATTTATTTATTTATTGTTTGTTTGGGTCAAATCTTAGAAGCTAAATTTGACCCACTTCCAGTGGTCCGATCGACTTGAAATTTGGCATAATTATGTAAATTTGGTGACAATACAATAATCTGGTAGTGACATCTTGGTGGTCCTGCCAGGATCGTCTCTGCAGGAGGGAACTTCTCAATTGTTAATAGTACTGACTTGAAATTTGGTACAGATATGTAGTTTAGACGACAATGCAAGTACAGTCAACAAAAAGTACATTCGGCAAAAAAAGCTTGTATTAAAAATTAAATTTTTAACAAAAACTTATTACAAGCATTATAATTATTTGCAGTGTAGGGAATGTGACTATGTTTGCTTGGGTGGAATCTTTCAACTCAAATTTGAAGTGGATATCTTCAACCGATTGAGCTGAAATTTTAAACGCATGTTGAATCCGATGACAATGCAATATTATTATAACATGGAGTTGATCTGATGATAAAGCTAGCGAGTGACCATAGGAACACTGTGATAAACGACACGACCGCATCCAGTTTGGACTCGTTTGTCGTCTAGACGAGTAGGTACTTTGGTAACCAGGGGCATAAAGTACAGTCAGCAAAAAAAAACTTATATTAGAAGAAGTTTAAGAAAAACTTTTACTGAACTGTTTACGGAACCCTTCATGTACGAGTCCGACTCGCACTTGACCATTTTTTTTATTTAAATGGCCTCGCACATGGCTTTGGCACATTCAGCCAGCACTGGCCAGCAGCATTATGTTAGCATGGAGGTTTGGAGCTAAGTATTACGCATTACAATCTCCTTGTTTACCAGTTCGTAAATACAAAGAAGCACCATTCTATTTTTAAATTTACTTACATCCCTAAAGATACAACACGGATTTCAAAGTAAATGCAACCTACTTTCAGAGCTTAAGTGATGAAAAGAATATAAATGATCATATCGTTGCTTAAATACAAAAGGGCCACAAGTAAAAAAAAAACGTGCAACTATTGCATTAAAAATAATGATTTTTTTTTTTTGATTTGTGGCCCTTTTGTATTTAAGCAGCGATATATCCTTGCTAATTGTTTCATTTTGCTGTGACTTATTTTGAAGTGTGTTTCAATAAAAAAAATATTGAAGACATGAATTATTGTAGAATTGTTCAGGATCATTTAAAATTACCTTCTTTCTAATGTTATAAAAAAAACTAAGTATAGTCGATTTGTAATTTCAATCAATAATAAAATCATTGTTCCATAATATATCTTTTGAATCTCGAATATTACAATCGATTTGAGAATCAAAATCGAGTCAAACTTAGATTGTTTATGAATTAAAAAAAAACTATAACAGCTGTCATTGTCAGTCATACCACAAACTCGAAAATGCAGGTATTTCTGTACATAGGTATTGTAGAAAACTTATGATATATGCATGTAGATAATTATGTATGCGGCTGTACATAATAAGGCATTATGTATCAGTCACGTAACTAACTATTATGTAGCATTTATACTGTTTCATTTTTAGATATTTGGAAATATATCGGTAGCCGTTTTTTTTTTAATCCAGCCGAATTCTAAGGTTAAAAACATACAGTACATAGGTACATAACTTCGCTAAAATGTTTTTAATTTCTTTCCGAATTTGGGGCAGCGATAACCATTATTTTATATAAATCGTATTTATTAATTTTACCTTACTTGACATTAAAGTAACAGTCTTTTTTTACAAGCTTTATTTAGTTTTACCTGTCCCGTTGTCTGCCTGTCTGTCTGTCTGTGTCAAATCTTGAAAGTTAAATTTGATTAACTTCCAGTAGTCAGATTGACTTGAAATTTGGAAATACTTATGTGAATTGCGTGACAATACAATAATCTAGTAGTGACATCCTGGTAGTCCAGCCAGGACCGTCTCCGCTGGATGGAACTCTTCAACGGTTAATATAATCGACTTGATATTTGGTATGCAACTGCAGTTTTGGTGACAATGCAAGTATAGTCAACAAAAAGTACAGTCAGCAAAAAAAAACTTGTTTTAAAAATGAAAGTTTTATAGTTAGGTTATTTGTGTTTCATGTTTGGAATCTTTTTCTTTCTTTCTAATAAATTTACTTCGATTCGTTCGTTCATTCGGTGCGCTCAGATCGGTGGTGGATTATTATAAGCGCCGGCGCAGCCGATCAGCGTCTCATTCTTTGTTAGAACTCAGCGCGGGAGCACGCTCGCCCTCGTATCAAGCGGGGGCGACGTGTGTCGCGTCGCGTCTCCGTGACAATATAATTAATTTAAATTGTATTTAATTTAGTTAAATCTTTGTGAGGACCTGATGGTGCTTTCCTAATCTCGAATCAGTGCTAATTCCCGAATCCGGTAAGTGTGGAACGAACGGTTATTGTTTTAATTATAAATATAAGGTAGTTTTACTCTGCGCAGCGTAACGTATTTGTTTGTGCAATTAATACATAGTATTATGTGTTGAAGAATAAACTTTTGCTTGTTCCCTTTGTTAGTGCTTTGCACGAATAATTTAATGATAAATTGCTACCTGTTTTAATTGTAAATTCGAGCTGCCGTTATTATTTAAATTGCGTAAAATCCTTGAATGTGCGAATTACTACATTCCTGCTTTCTGCTTTCCCAAATATTGTTATTCCGTTTTGACTGTGAACCATGGCATATCGTCATTACTCCTAGCAGCAGTTCCTCACGCTTTGCTTCGGCACGGGTCACAATCAGCGGAGAGTGTCCGGCTACGTTGTTAACACGGTGTACCTATTCTCAGGGGGCTACGCTCGGGTACCGGTACCAGAAGATCTGGGGGTCGGAGCGTTTCGACCGCTGGTGTTACTGGTCTTCGCGCCGGGCAACAGGGGAGTACTGCGTGAAAGGGAAAGCAACCACAACCACAGAATTTACGCCCTTGTTACTTGAAAACCGAATAATTAACGTAAATAAGTTAGCGGTATTATTCGCAGCGGGCACCTTTTGGCCGTAGGGGCGATAATGTTTAAATTTTCCTATTCTTTAACTAGGAACCAGTCTTAACCACGAAAGGTGACACTCTCCATTCGGCAACTTATTTTTTTTTACCGAGGATCCCGTACCATCGATGCATACAAAGTTATGCTACTTACCTAGTAATCCTAAACTACCTGTTGACCTTTGGTCCAATTAATAACTGGATCGTCGTGCTTTCTTTTTTCTCTCCTCCTCTACCTCTTCCTCTGACAAAGGAGGCAACGCTCAAATTATATCGGCTAGTAAATTTTGCGCCTGATCTGCATGACCATGAGATTAGATGAAAATTAAATGGACTTTTCATATCTCAAGTTATTTTGTTTAACTTCAATTTTTTAATTATAATTTGACAATGTAAGTAGTAAACAATCAGTATTGTTGTTCTATTTATTTCACATACTTATTATTTTGTGGCATTATTTTTAGAAATGGTTTGGTAGAGTCGTTTTTTTATGGCTTACTTATTTTAAACCTGTTCGTGTGAAACATAATCTTTTATTGAGAGTACAATGTTCGTTACCATTTATGCACTAAACCTCATTTTCTCCATATGGATCGTCGTGCTCTGCACTTTCTACCTTCCCGTCTTGTTTCTCATTTCCCTCTTCCTGTTTCTATGACAAAGAATGGCAACGCTCTTATTTTATCGGCTGGAAAATTTTGCACCTGTTCTGCATGACCGTCCGATTGTCCGTTATGGTCATAGGCCAATATTATTATGGTTTCGGCGATATTAATATATTGTTCCACGACAAAAAAGGAACTTGTTTTCTTAAAATCGCCAACGCTCTGAGGTAGAACTTTCTCACCAGTTTGTGTTTATCATTGAAACACTTCCACCTAGCAATGAAATTAGTAAATTGGCACACGTCTGTCTAGCCGTATAAAACAGGACGGTAATGTTTCAGTGTTGATACAGACATACGTGCGGGCAAAGCTCTACATTCGGCAACTTAATTTTTTTTTCACCAAGGATCCCGTGCATACGAGGTTATGGCACCTAGTGATCCTAAAATACCTGTTTACCTTTGGTTCAATAAATAACTGGCAACGGATTCATACTAGATAGTACAAGTACAGCTCTACGTAGTGTCTTACGGAGTTTTTGCTCGGCTCGTCTTTACCGTGACACACTTACATATTTGCGGCAACGCAGGTACAATCTAGTACTTGTTTTTAAAAAGGTTTATTACTATATAAATGTTAAATAGTATTTTTGGTATTTAATTGTACCTATAAGAATTTGTGTCAGTTAGTTGCCTTATTGATGGAACATGTATTGTACCGTATTACTTATTTTTAGATATTTTTTTTTAACCGACCCATTTTGAAACCTGTTTGTTCGTATAACGGGTGTGGCCTGTAATACGAGCAAAAAATTTAAACAGATCAAACAAGTTTAATGGCAAATAGCCTTTTTGCTATTTAAGACCCATAAGAATTTGTGTCAGTATCCTTATTATCTATACCGTTCAATTTTTAGTTTTTTTTTGAAGCTGACTGGTTTTGAAACCATTTTGTTCGTATAGAATATAATCTTCATAAACACTTTCTAAAATCATATTATCTTAAATTATCATAAATACATATATGGGATGGGATCCTCGGTAAAAAAAAATAAGTTGCCGAATGGAGAGTGTCACCTTTCGTGGTTAAGACTGGTTCCTAGTTAAAGAATAGGAAAATTTAAACATTATCGCCCCTACGGCCAAAAGGTGCCCGCTGCGAATAATACCGCTAACTTATTTACGTTAATTATTCGGTTTTCAAGTAACAAGGGCGTAAATTCTGTGGTTGTGGTTGCTTTCCCTTTCACGCAGTACTCCCCTGTTGCCCGGCGCGAAGACCAGTAACACCAGCGGTCGAAACGCTCCGACCCCCAGATCTTCTGGTACCGGTACCCCGAGCGTAGCCCCCTGAGAATAGGTACACCGTGTTAACAACGTAGCCGGACACTCTCCGCTGATTGTGACCCGTGCTGAAGCAAAGCGTGAGGAACTGCTGCTAGGAGTAATGACGATATGCCATGGTTCACAGTCAAAACGGAATAACAATATTTGGGAAAGCAGAAAGCAGGAATGTAGTAATTCGCACATTCAAGGATTTTACGCAATTTAAATAATAACGGCAGCTCGAATTTACAATTAAAACAGGTAGCAATTTATCATTAAATTATTCGTGCAAAGCACTAACAAAGGGAACAAGCAAAAGTTTATTCTTCAACACATAATACTATGTATTAATTGCACAAACAAATACGTTACGCTGCGCAGAGTAAAACTACCTTATATTTATAATTAAAACAATAACCGTTCGTTCCACACTTACCGGATTCGGGAATTAGCACTGATTCGAGATTAGGAAAGCACCATCAGGTCCTCACAAAGATTTAACTAAATTAAATACAATTTAAATTAATTATATTGTCACGGAGACGCGACGCGACACACGTCGCCCCCGCTTGATACGAGGGCGAGCGTGCTCCTCGAGAATGAGACGCTGATCGGCTGTGCCGGCGCTTATAATAACCCACCGATCTGAGCGCACCGGATGAACGAACGAATCGAAGTAAATTTATTAGAAAGAAAGAAAAGACTCCAAACATGAAACACAAATAACCTAACTATAAAAATTTCATTTTTAATACAAGCTTTTTTTGCTGACTGCACTTTTTGTTGACTGTACTTGCATTGTCACCGAAACTACAGTTGCATACCAAATTCCAAGTCGATGCTATTAACCGTTGAAGAGTTCCGTCCAGCGGAGGCGGTCTTGGCTGGACTACCAGGATGTCACTACTAGATTATTGTATTGTCACGCAATTCACATAAGTATTCCAAATTTCAAGTCAGTCTGACTGCTGGAAGTTGATCAAATTTAACTTTCAAGATTTGACTACAGACAGACAGACAGGCAGACAACGGGACAGGTAAAACTAAATAAAAGCTTGTAAAAAAAGACTGTTACTTTAATGTCAAGTAAGGTAAAATGAACAACTACGATTTGTATAAATTGTTATCGCTGCCCAAATTAGGAAAGAAATTAAAAACATTGTAGCGAATTTATGTATGTACTGTATGTTTTTAACCTTAAAATTCGGCTGGATTAAAAAAAACGGCTACTGATATATTTCCAAATTTCTAAAAATGAAACAGTATAAATGCTACATAATAGTTAGTTACGTGACTGATACATAATGCCTTATTATGTACAGCCGCATACATAATTATCTACATGCATATATCATAAGTTTTCTACAATACCTATGTACAGAAATACCTGCATTTTCGAGTTTGTGGTATGACTGACAATGACAGCTGTTATAGTTTTTTTTAATTCATAAACAATCTAAGTTTGACTCGATTTTGATTCTCAAATCGATTGTAATATTCGAGATTCAAAAGATATATTATGGAACAATGATTTTATTATTGATTGAAATTACAAATCGACTATACTTAGTTTTTTTTATAAACATTAGAAAGAAGGTAATTTAAATGATCTTGAACAATTCTACAATAATTCATGTCTTCAATATTTTTTTTATTGAAACACACTTGAAAATAAGTCACAGCAAAATGTAACAATTGGCAAGGATATATGATCATTTATATTCTTTTCATCACTTAAGCTCTGAAAGTAGGTTGCATTAAACTTGAAATCCGTGTTGTATCTTTAGGGATGTAAGTAAATTTAAAAATCGAATGTTTTCAATAAAAAGACGCGTCAAGATTGTTTACCCTTTTTCTAATGCGAAAAAAAGAAGGTCATGCTTATCGTCTCTGAACATATTATTACTGTCAGGAATCTAGGGAAGTTACGAGTACAATGATAATGAAACCAAAATACAATGACTCTTTATTGTACCTATACCTAAAATAGTAGGTAAGCGATACAGAAACCGGTACACATAGAGAAAAATTACAAGGTAAGCAATAGGCGACCTAGTCGCTCAAGAGCGATCTTTTCCAGGCAACCTCAACCAACAACAATAGTAGTAGTATTATTAACAATATGACTATTCACCATTTACATAACAAACCTTAAAAAAAATTGCTAGATTGTAATAACTTACTATAGCGTTGCCACAAATAAGTGTGTCATGGTACTCATGGTAGAGCCAGGCCTTTTAGTCAGCGGGCGCTCGCTGAGGCCTAATCGGAGCGGAGCGGACTTAAAATGTGGCATACTTATTAGTTATAAGGCATTATTATGTACGTCCGGTGACAATACATTACCTCATCTGCTAGTTAAATTTTGGTGGTCCGGCCAGTATCGTCACCGCAGGACGGAACTCTTCAACGGTTAATGGTATCGACTTGAAATTGGTACGCAAATGTAGTTTGGGTGACAATCCAAGTAGAGTCAACGTAATGTACAGTCAACAAAAAAGCCCGTATTTTTTTTTAACAAACACTTATATATTACTAGCTTTTGCCCGCGACTTCGTCCGCGTGGAATAGTAACTTTGGGAAGTATTTAATTTATTTAGGGTACCTATTCTGCCAATAATAGCACATAGAAACTTCTACGGTTTACTGAAAATAACTTATTTTAATACATTGCTTTATATCTAAACTAATTTTTTTTGTTCTTCCATTCTTTGGTAAAACATAAATATTTTGCGGGTAGCCACATTTTAGCAATACTACGTGTACTCTACCCTGCCAACACAAAAGGACTAATTCTTCGTAGTAAGCTCTTGAGTCTTGACATCTTACGTCCTTTATTGTAAGTTAGGAGGGTAGGATTATAATTAAGACGGCATTCTTACTAAGCATAGCTACACATATTTCCGATAAATATACTTATAGTCAATTTGTTTGGAATTCCTTACGAACTTTCATCCCCATATTTCAAGTATGAAAAAATTAAGAAAAAAAATGTTTTTAAGTTCTTCTTTTTAACTTCTAAGTTAACGCAATCAAAAGCTGCAGTCATTTAAAAGGTGTTTCCATACAAATCACCTAAACCGAAAAAGTTATAGGGTACTTCCGGCTGTCCTAGAAACTTCAAATTTTGTATAAAGGTAGCTCTTATAGCAAATTTTATTCCCCTTATAGCAAAATAAGTAAGAAAAATCTGAAAATCATAATTCTGACTGTCTATGTCAATAAGCCATCTAAAATGACCTCACATTGTCTACCGTGAATGTGTTTATATTATAAGTATTTTTACTGCTTTATGGTGTGCAATAAAGAATATTTGTATTGTATTGTATTGTATTGCGTACATTTTGCTTATGAGCTTAGAATAGGCTAACACTGGATATTCATAAATACCTATGCACGGAACCCTTGATGCGCGAGTCCGAGTCGAATTTAACCTTTTTTTTTTAGTTCTTATCGAATAGGTTTTTTTTAGTTCTTATCGAATAGGTACCTCTCACAAAGATTCATCGATTTATCTGTGATAATGACGACGTTCCATATAAATTTTCATCCCCTATTTCATCCCCTCGCAGGTAAAATTTTCAAAAACCCTTGAACGAATATCTATTTATTTTTCAAAGTGCCCAAATGCCAAGTTTCATAATGAACCATTGATTTATCTTCGACAATGACGATCTTACATATATAAACTTTCATCCCCTGTTTCACCCCCACACAGGAAGAATTAAAAAAAATGCGCGAAAATATATCTATTTATCTCTTATCAAGTGCCCAAATGCCAAGTTTCATAATGAACCATTGATTTATCTTCGACAATGACGATCTTACATATATAAACTTTCATCCCCTATTTCACCCCCACACAGGAAGAATTTTAAAAACGCGCGAACAAATATCTATTTATCTCTTATCACGTGCCCAAATGCCAAGTTTCATAAAGAAACATCGATTTATCTTCGAAAATGACGATCTTCCATATAAACTTTCATCCCCTATTACACTCCCTCACAGGAATAATTTAAAAAAACGCGCGAACAATGTCTATTTACCTCTTAATCACGTGCCGAAATGGCAAGTTTAATAAAGATTCATCGATTTATCTTCGATAATGACGACCTTCCATATGAACTTTCATCCCCTATTTCATCCCCTCACAGGTCGAATTTTCAAAAAAGCTCAAACTCAAAGCTCAACTTATTTCTTATTAAGTGTCTAAATGCCAAGTTTCATGGTTTTATTTTCTACAGCGACGAACTTCCACCATATAACTTTCACCCCCTATTTCAACCCCTTTAAGCCTCTTTTTCGCGATAAAAGATAGCCTATGTTCTTTCCCAAGGTCTATTCTATCTCTGTACCAAATTTCATCCAAATCGGTTCAGGCGGTTTTGCGTGAAAGCGTAACAGACGACAGAAAGAGTTACTTTCGCATTTATAATATTATAGTATGGACTAGCCTTTATTTAACTAGTCCGTTAAAGAGTATGTGATCCAGATCTAGTGTAGTCGGATTGGCTGGAAATTTGACACACTTACGTAAATCTGATGACAAAACAACAATCTGGTAGTAAAATCCTGGTGGTCCCCAGGCTCGCCTCCGCCGGAGGGAACTCCTCAATGGCTCATAGGACAAATACAAAACTTTGCATAATTGATCAATTTCAACGAAAAGGCGTTTATATGATACATACCAGTTGATGCTGCAGCCAGGGTCGTCTCTTCTTGAGGGAACTCCTCAACGGTTGACAGCGCGCACAGATATAAAACTTTTCCCACAAAAAAGTTTAATAGTATCTACACACTTATAGTTATCATGTAAATTATGTTTTACATTACAGATAGAGTGGGGTGGGGGTCATCCCTGGTTTTGCGGACAAACTTTACATCGAATGTCATTTTATCGAAAACGTTTCAAGGAACATTAATTCTCGTAATATCGTTTGGTGTAAATTTGTTTCGTGACCTGTTCATTCCAATTTTTTTACCCTCGACGCAAAAAGAGGGATGTTATAAGTTTGACCGTTATGTGTGTCTGTGTGTCTGTCTGTGGCACCGTAGCTCTTAAACGGGAGGACCGATTTGAATACGGTTTTTTTTATTTAAAAGCTGGTTTTTTAGCGATGGTTCTTAGATATGTTTTATCAAAATCGGTTCCGCCGTTTCAAGATCATCAGCTCTTTTGTTCGCTGCGGTAGGAATCTTAGACGCATAAATTAGTACATTGTGTCTTAAGGGCGGTAAATAAGGAATTACGAACGAGAGTCTATTAGAAGCCCGAAGTCGAAGACTGAGGGCTTTAATGAGTCGATGTTCGTAATTCTAGGACCGCCCGTGCGACATACAATGTTTTTCATCACATTTGCGAGTAAAATTTTATATTTGTAAAAGAAAAAATTTAATTGTTCCAAATATTGGCGATACCCTTAGGCTGCGCTCTTGGCAGCGTCGTCCTCCCCCTCCCTCAGCATGTGCATGAGCCGCGTGTGCATGTGGTCCTGCTGCTACCCCATGCGCAGCGCCATCAGTACGGGCACGGACTCATTTACCGACCTTGGGCTTCATGGCAAGTAAATGTGTACACGCAATGACTCATTTACCGACCACGGGTTCATGACAAGCACATTAAGGTCGGGGTTTATTTGGGGGGTTGCAACAAAGGTAGCCTGCCATGTTTCGAACGCTGTTTACGAGCAAGGTGTGATGAAAAGGTATTTACTTTACTTTCAAACATATTTGGGACCTAAAATTTTAAACACCCATGTATGCTTTATAACTATGCAAGATTATGGAATCGTCGGCCTGATGGTGCAGCCAGGATATCCAGAACGCTAGTAGGTACACTCTGATAAAACCATAGCAGATATATCGTGTTTGGAATCGTTTTCGATCAGTATTTGATTCTATATACAATGTAATGGTGGCAACAGATGAGCTGATGCTGCAGCCAGGATATCCAGCACACTAGTACACTCTAAAAAATAATAGCACATATGTTGTGTTTGGATTCGTTTTGATCAGTAATTGATTCTACATAAAATGCAATGGTAGCAACACGACAAGCTGATGCTGCAGCAAGGATATTCAGCACACCAGTATACTCTTGAAAAAATAATAGCACATATGTCGTGTTTGGATTCGTTTTGATCAGTGATTGATTCTACATACAATGCAGTGGTGGCAACACGGCAAGCTGATGCTGCAGCAAGGATATTCAGCACACCAGTATACTCTTGAAAAAATAATAGCACATATGTCGTGTTTGGATTCGTTTTGATCAGTATTTGATTCTACATACAATGCAGTGGTGGCAACACGATGAGCTGATGCTGCAGCCAGGATATCCAGCACACTAGTACACTCTATAAAAAATAATAGCACATATGTCGTGTTTGGATTCGTTTTGATCAGTGATTGATTCTACATACAATGCAGTGGTGGCAACACGAGGAGCTGATGCTGCAGCCAGGATATCCAGCACACTAGTACACTTTTTAAAAAATAATATAAGTGCCAATGTTTTGAAAACATGAAATAAAAAAACAAATCAAAAATTAAAAAAACCCCGACACAAAAAAACGCCAGCAAAAATAAAAAACGTCCGAAAACTAAACGCCGACAAAAAAAAGCCGCCAAAAAGACAACTAAAAATTGAAAAATAATTATGTACTACCTAGCTGTTGCCCGTGACTTCATCTGCAAAGAATTCGTTTATCCCTATCCCGCGGGGCCTATGCTGATTTCCCGCAAAAGTTAATTTAGTATAAGTACCTAGTAATATTTTTTATCTAAGCGTCGTCGGTGTTGGGGGATCGCTAAGGTTAATACGTAAAAAAATACAACATATGTAACTGTAGTTTCCTGTTCACCTTAGCGGTTCCCCGGCACCGACGACGCTTAGATAAAAAAAATATTAGGTACTAGGTACTTATACTAAATAATTAACTTAGGCTAATTTTGCGGGAAATCAGCATAGTCCCCGTGGGATAGGGATAAACGAATTCTTCGCAGATGAAGTCGCGGGCAACAGCTAGGTAGTGCATAATTATTTTTTACTTTTTAGTTTTCTTTTTTGGCGGTGTTTTTTTTCGGACGTTTTTTTAATTTTTAATTAGAAAATCTTGACACAGTCCGTTTAAAAAAAAGTACCATGGAACACTTGACACCAATTGATCTAGTCCCAAACTAAGCAAAGCTTGTACTATGGATACTAGGCAACGGATAAATATACTGATATAGATCCATACTTATACTTATATAATATTATAAATGCGAAAGTGTGTGTGTTTGTATGTTTCTGTGTATGTTTGTCCGTCTTTCACGTCAAAACGGAGCGACGAATCGACATGATTTTTGGCATAGAGATAGTTTATGCGATCAGAGAGTGACATAGGTTACTTTTTATTCCGGAAAAATGCCGAGTTCCCGAGGGAACAGCGCCCGATAACCGAATTCCACGCGGGCGAAAGCTAGTAAATACATACTTAAATACATATTAAACATCCAAGACCTGAAAACAAACATTCGTATTATTCATATAAATGACTGCCCCGGCCGGGAATCGAACCCGGGATCTCAAGCTTCCTAGTCAGGTTCTCTAACCACTTGGCCATCTGGTATTTTAATTGCCATTTCATGACATATACTCTCGTTTACATTATGATTTGTGTTTTACCAAAATATGGTGTCCAGCACGACACGTGCGAGCACAATAAATAGGGTGGAAAGAATCAATGGACCCTGGACTTGTATTGTACTGAAAGGAAACATTCCTTTATTTTTAAAATTGAACAATAATGCATTCAAAAAATCGTCTTAACATCCCTTATCTCACCCGGGAATCGAACCAACTAAAAATTAAAAAATATAAAAACTCGCTATTTTATTATTCGAATCAATAGGATTTATAGTTCAGGATATAAATTGTCTAATAAACATTTGGGGTTTGTTTGCTCCGCGTTGCATAAAAAAAAATATTTTCCATTTTTAAACTATTCGTCAGTAGGTACTGTGTAAGAATTAATAACGCATAGATTTATTATTAACATTTATCGATTTTCTTATAGAAGACTCAGTCTGTATAGCGTTTTTTGTTTTCAAAATTTTCATGTTTTTTAATTTGCGATTTTCTGAAAAATTTAAAGAGATATCAAAAACCGGATTGCAGCACAAGTCAGTACTATCTAAGCACAAACTGGCACAATGTTGAAAAAATTGATTTTCCAAAATGGCGATGCTGAGATTTTTTTTATTTGCAATTATCTCTGAAAACTATTGATGCTATCGAAAAACAGTTTTCGGCACAAGTGGACACAAGTCTGGCACAAACTAGCAGATTAGGTATATTTTTGTCGATTTTTCAAAATGGCGGTGCTAAGACGTTTGTTGTTTCGCGTTTTTTTTCGAAACTATAAGCGATATCGAAAAACTGACAACAGCACAAACTAGTACAAGTCTAGCACAACCTAGCATATACGTAATTTTTTGAATTTTTTGACACCGAGTCCATTTTATGACATAGACTCTTGTCTACATTATGATTTGTGTTTAAAAAAAATCTGTGTGTCATATCAGAATATGGTGTGCAGCACGTGCGAGCACAACTTAAGAACAATATATAGCGATTTTATTTTTTTCAAAATTTTCAAAAATATGTCGCTTCTGACCTTTTTTGATTTGCGATTTTCTGAAAACTTTAAAGAGATATCAAAAAACGGATTGCGGCACAAGTCAGTACTACCTAAGTACAAACTGGCACAACGTTGAAAAAATTGATTTTCCAAAATGGCGGTGCTGAGATTTTTTTTTATTTGCAATTATCTCTGAAACTATTGATGCTATCGAAAAACAGTTTTCGGCAAAGTGAGCACAAGTCTAGCACAAACTAGCAGAGTATTTTTTTTTCGATTTTTCAAAATGGCGGTGCTGAGACGTTTTTTTGTTTTTCGTTTTTTAACGAAACTATAAGCGATATCGAAAAACTGATAACAGCACAAGCTAGCACAAGTCTAGCACAACCTAGCAAAATTTTTTTTTTAATTTGACAAAGTGGCGGTGCTAGCCCAAAAAAAATTTTTTTTGAAATATTTTTTCCGTTAACTGGAATTTTCAAAATAGATAACAGCACAAGCTAGCACAACCCTAGCACAACCTAGCACAACCATTTGTTTTTCGAATTTCCAAAATGGCGTGCTAACTTCACTCACATAAATCCGGCCCTCGCTGGCATCTAGACTGCAAAGGAACACTCCTCTATTGTTGCACGGGTACAGTCGTAGACAGAGAAAAGCATGCTTTCATACTCTCTAGCTTAAGAACGTACCTGAAATCCATCTGGCATTTCAAACACTAGACTAGATTGTGAGCCAATGCCTATTCGCATACCTGTATTTCGCTCACTCTCCTAATTGTTCTTAACTACTTCTATTTCTTCTTAAGTTTCCGCTCCCAAAGTAAAATAAGATCAAATGACCAAATTATTAAAACTGTTTAAGTACAAAACATTGTCCTGGATTTGATACAGAGATAAGGAGTCGTTCAACCTTCGTTGTTGATGAAAATAGGTAATTGAGAAGGTAAACATCCCACTTATATTCCCATCTATCATCCATACTCCATACTATATACTATACTATACTATACTTACTATAATAATATTATAAATGCGAAAGTGTGTGTTTGAGTGTATGTTTGTCCGTCTTTCACGCCGTAACGGAGCGACGGATCGACGTGATTTTTGGCATAGAGATATAGTTTATGGGCCCGAGAGTGACATAGGCTATTTTTAAATATTATGGAAAGATGGTGAAAAGTAGGAAACATTTTTTTTTAACAATCCTTCCTTACTGAATAAATCTAAAACTAAAAAAAAATATAATCCTCAGCCTACGCTTCTTCAACTTTTCCCCAGAACTACAACTATCATACCGCATTCTTCTTCGAATTGTGGCTCACGGTGACATATATCTTATATGGTACCGTAAGATAATAAAAATACACGTAGAGTATTACTTACTGATAAATCAACGTCTAAGCGGCGATTTCAAAATATTGAGACTTTCACCATATAACAATTCGATGTTGATACGGGTAGGCATAGGTTCAGGCACAGAGTTAAGGTCACGGCCACATCACCGTCAGACAGCGTCGCTGCGTACGGACGGACAATACCTTTTTAATTGCATCTTACGAATGCTTCTTCAAGAGCCAAAACAATTGATCTATATATAATTTTTTTTTTTTTTATTCGACTGGATGGCAAACGAGCAAGTGGGTCTCCAGATGGTAAGAGATCACCACCGCCCATAAACATCTACAACACCAGGGGTTTTGCAGATGCGTTGCCAACCTAGGAGCTGAGATGGGATACCTCAAGTGCTAGTAATTTCACCGGCTGTCTTACTCTCCACGCCGAAACACAACAGTGCAAGCACTGCTGCTTCACGGCAGGATTAGCGAGCAAGATGGTGGTAGCAATCCGGGCGGACCTTGCACAAGGTCCTACCACCTGCATAATATAACCAGGGAACGGAATTTTCATGGCATTTTTGACATGTGGTAGTGACTTCTCACCTATCGACTCTACCTAAATGATGAGATATATTAAACTTTAAATTAGATTGTCGTAAACTTATCATGTAATAATGCAGAGCGTTCTTTTTCTGCATACAAATGGATATTTGACTGTAAAAGAAGTAGTTTAAAACCGAAAATATGAAAGAAATATCATGATTGGTTTTTTGGAGTCTTTTTTTTATTTTTTATTTCAACTCTAAATTTGTTACTTTTACGGGTATCCCGTGAACCATATTGAAAATACAAACTGAGACAGTCTCTTTTTTCTGGTTTTTCTGTGCATCCATGTCTCAGTTTGTATTTTCGAAAAAAAAAACATCTATTTCTTTTATAGAGACATTAATAGAACACTTGTTAACATTACAAAAGCAGAATTTTAGCATGAAATTGAAAAAAAAAACTGAACTGAAATTATTAAATTAGAAATTGTTGTCCATTCATTGTTCATTTCATGTCTATTTCACATTTTCAACTGCTCGAAAGTTAATTGGAAAAGATAGCTCTTTAACTTAAGGCCGCCTATTGTTTACCTCTACTTTTAATCTTCTTTAGTACCTGATGTGTATCGATATGTATGTATATCGGAAGTCGATAAGTGAGAACTCACTATGACAGGTCAAAAAATGCCATGAAAATTCTGCTCTCGTTTATAACGATTTGATACCAAAAATACAGGCTATAATATGTCGCGCTTTTTCTGACTACGGTCATAATATGTACTACCTATAAAACTTGAGTTTCATCGACAAGATAAATATATAATTACATAAAACTAAATTAAAACACAAAATAAAATCGTCAAAATGAAATCAAAAATATTTTTGCGTTTTTATCTGAATACATGAAATTGAACGAAAAGTTTTTGTATGTTGCATTCAAAATACTATTTTTAGACAAGAAATTTATACACCGTGTTTTTTTTGGATATCCGTTAACTCAGGCAGACGGCTGAGTTCATTGATATGAACTACCTGATAGTTAATTTATGCGTTAAATTAAAAAAAAACTTTTTTTTCATGCATAGGTATAATAACTTCACAGTCATTGTTAATAGTTAAACGGAAAAATAAACAAACTTGAAAAGTGACATTGACGTGACATATAACAGAGACATCACAAAAATCCACATGTTTAACATTGTTTTATTTTTGCTAAATATGTGTGAATTAAAAACGGATTATAGTTATTTATTGACTTTGAAAAAACGTCATAAAGTCCTTCACACTGTTTTTCTACTACTAATTAATTATCTTAACTCTTGATTATCTTTTAAACAGCAAGAGTTAGACCACTAGTGTGTTAGAGAAATTTACTTAATTTGACCTTTAGGTGTCCCCTTAAAGTTAAAAGATATCAAAAATAACACGGTGTATATAAATAATTATGTTTATTAGTATTTCGTTTTAGCAATAAAACTCACGTGGCCTCTATTTTAATTTTCGGTCGGAAAAACTGTAAGTACGTTTAAAAAACAACTTGGGACACAATAAATTTAACCAACCATATGCCTATTTTTGTCTATTATTTATTATACGAACACCTTAAGGTACAATTAAATTTATTGGCCCGACTGCAATAACGTAAATTAACAAATACGAAAATTATTATCTAAAACATTGGCAAGAGTCCGTAATGCGTGTGTTAAAGGTTGACAGCGTCTATAAGAAATATTTGCAATGCCATTTATATTTATTATTCGCTTATGCAAGTAATTAATATTGATAAAACCGTTGAGCATATTCAAAACGTGTGACGTTGTCGCTCTTCAGATCTCATCAGCAATAGGAAAAGCGTTATTTTATTATTTTATGTCACTAACTGGTACAGACTCTACAACGAGTCTCTACCCTTTGGACGAAGCTGAATAGAACGTGTTGATTAGGGTTTTTCTATTCTACGAATAAGCAATGTAGAAACCACCCCCAAACGCCACAGTATTAACATAAATCATTAACCTCGACACAAAAGGGAGTGTTATAAGTTTGATCGCTATGTGTGTCTGCCTCTCTGTCTGTCTGTTTGTGGCACCGTAGCTCTTAAACGGGTGAACCGATTTAAATGCGGTTTTTTTTATTTGAAATCAGGTTTTCTAGCGATGGTTCTTGGACATGTTTCATCAAAATCGGTTCAATCATTTTTGGGATATTGAACTTTGAAGTGACAAAGTCGGGGGTTTTCAAAACAAGTGACTGAAACATGATGATGTGATATATTTTTAGAATCGGCTTAGTAAGCCTTTCATAAGATACGCACACGGTAGGTTTCAGAACAAAAATTTTATCTTTCCCATACTAAAAAGATGACGTCATAACTCCTCTACTTTTTTGTTTTTTTTTTTCGTGCTACGGGTACAATTGATTTGTATGCCTAAAGATCAATCTTTCCGATTTTCATGCTTTTAACAAACCATATTCAGCTTTATGCTGAATTTCGGGGTGTGCCGCCAGCACTATGAATTCTAGTCTCATCTGTTTTAATAAGCACAAAATCAGCTGATAAAAAAACAGCCTTAAATTTGGCACTGGTCAGCGCCTAAACATACATACAATACAATACAAATATTCTTTATTGATCACCAAAGCAGTACATAGACATTACAAAAATAAAAAAATTGGTTAGACAATAGGCGGTCTTATCGGTAAAAGCGATCTCTTTCCAGACAACCAATTTCTCGAAATTAATAAATATGAACAGACTACTAATGTACAACTAATATACATACGAGGGTTAACGGTAAAAATTTGGGGTTTTACACGAATCCGTGGGGATATCGGGTTAAAAAGTAGCCTATGTGTTATTCTAGAGGTCCAGCCATCTACATATATATCATCCAAATCCGTAAATGAGTTAGCGTAAAGGATTAACAAGCACTTTGCAGACCCACTTGCTCGTTTGTCATCCAGTCGGATAAAAAAAAAGCACACGCACGCAAATTGTCGCATTTATAATATTAGTAGAATAAAATAGTAACGTGACTGACAGACTGGCTAATTGAGTAGTTTGCAAACTGACCACAACACAACTATCTATTTACTGGAGTTAGATACTTTTTAGTCAGGCATGTACTCTGTGGTCAGGCACTAAGAGATTTTTCGGAATTCCCACGAGATGGAGAATTTTTTTATTCTTTCACGGAAGCGTAGCCGAGGGACAAAGCTAGTCAGGTGTAGGTCGCTACGGTCGGTCGGTCGGTCGGTAGTACCTAGGTATAGTCAGAAATAAACTCTAATTTATTGGTAGAGAGAATCAGTCAGCACAGGCCTTAGACTTTAAGGCTTAAAGAAAATTTTTAAACATAACTAACGGTATTTAGATTATTATAGAGCCTAATTTGAATAGTTACAGATATCTTACGCAAACTGGCAAAATAAGGAGGGGTGAAATAGTTTTGTTCAAATCAACAGTTGCAGTTGAGCGTTTACTATTGATAAGCGTACCTACCTATTTACATTAGTTTGTCAGAAGTAAGTTAACATTCAGCATGCTTTCTGCTAATCTTAAGGATTCTCGTGAGAAATTCGGAAAACCGCGAAATAAGAGCGGTGGCTAATTAATATTGCATAAAACGTGCTCCTCTTAAATCTAATTCACATAAAATAATTATTCCATTTCTCACTCCACAGAGCACAGGCTTAAATTAAAAGCTTTTTGTTTCGTTAGTCACAGAGATAAGAATGTGTATTTGAAAATAAAGTAAACAATATTGCCTTGAACTAGAATTTCACTTAAAGAAAGTATCATGACAAGGAGCCAGAGCTCGAGTACCTTTTTTTACGCTCTGCCCTCGCCTCAGAAAGAAATTTAGCTGGCTTTTGACAAATGCAAGTTAAAATGATGGATGTCAACAAGGAAAAGCTCGTGAGATGCTCTTGTCTTTTATCTGGTCAAACAACGCCATGTAGCGTCTCCGCCAAGCCTCAGATGCAGTATATAAACGCCGGCATTATCACACCGCCTCCAATACATTGCCGGCCGTCACAGCGACCGCACATTAACAAAATCAAACCAGAAACACGGATTTTTTCTTTTTTTAAACTTCAGTGTCAGTGCTTGTCTCCACGTTTTAAAGGACCAAGTTATAGGTGAGTTTTTGAAAATAGGGCTTACGTTTGGAACCTTTAAGTAATAAATAACTTACCGTTAAAATTAGAAATAATTGATGTGCCAATAAAATTTACAAAATAAATCCCAGTTCTGGATGGGGAATCAGATATTGATGGAACAAGGTTCTTTTCCCTTAACATTTCAAAAAAAACAATAGAAAGAGCACTTCGTTCGTAGTGTCAATGTTTACGTAGTTCCACCGACATTCTCTTTAGTTACAGTGGTACCTATACCTTATAAGAACCTATTCAATTCTTATTGACAATCTCCTAAGACCTTCACGGTAGGGCGGGCCTATTCGCACAAATTTATCGAATATTCTCTAACACAAAAGAGTTGTCACCGGCGATGAGCAGTGTTCCGAGCCAGTGAATCTGTTCGGAATGTTTATTAAACAAGACCTTTGTTTTTATAATTTTACACAATGAAGATTAAACGTAATGGATGAATTATAAATTGACTGAACCAACTTAGCCTGTCAGTTATTATAATTTAATTTTGTACAAGTGGTACAATTATTTAATTCTTTAAAATAGGGTGAGCAGGGAATGGCATTAAGTGTTCGAAGACTTATTTTCTGAACTATTAAAATCGATCGCTCGTTCTTTCCGTGTGTTTTTTTTTTCAGCTTAAAGTGCCTAGATTTGAAATAATACGTTTATAAGATTTCATGACTTTAGAGGTTCGAGTTGAAAAAAAAAACGCCCAATGTTTAATTAGATTGCAAGAGTGCCTTTCTACACTAATGGCAAAGGCATTTTTTGGAGTAAATATGTGTATACGATCGATCATAAGCACTAACTTGAATTGAAGACGAAACCTTTTTTTTTCCAGTAGGTATCGTAGCTATCCAAACTAATATTATATATTAAAGATTATTGTACAAGCAAATTGTACATAATGTTAACAAATAATATTTATGCTTAGATAGCGCTATTGCGTGTGTCTTTAATTACATTTCTTCATTTCTATCAATTCCAATACAATATATTTTTAGTGTCAATAAATCAAACTCAAACAATACATACGTCTTATCAGTTATCAAAACTTTACATCATCTACAAACTAATTTTCTTCCACGGGCAAGCAGCTCGTACAATTATTAAAGATTTAAAATTATTATGCAACTCTCTTTTTTTAGCCACATTATTTTTTATAAAATGGAAAAAAACTAAAAAAAAAATATTATACCCAACATAAGGGATAAACGCTTAATTACACGCATAACATGAATGTAATGGCAAGAACATCCTATAAGTACCCTATACCTATATATGTATATACCTAAGTATCCCCAATAATAAAAATTACCCTAAATTTCTACCTTGAGCGGAAGTCGTCGGTCGCACTGTCAGACCAATCAAAACACTGTCATTGCAGACCATCTGCCAGGCTCCAAAATACAATTAAGCTCAAATGTAGCTGAACTCCTTAGTACTTTGCAGCGACAAATAATGTTTTGATTAATGACAGCGACAAAGTACAGAGAGCCACTTGTGAAGTCCATGTTTAAAAAAATAAATCGTTAAACTTGGGTTAATAATTGACTGTATATTTGGACACTACTTAAACCTGGCCCAGCAGTTAACGCGCAATTAAAAGTGAACTCTGGCCCACGCAAGCCCTCCTAAGGATTTAAGCTACTTTTCAGCTTAACTGTACTCTATAATGCCTCATTACTCTTGACGTCCGCCAACCCGCGACCAGCATCTTACTTACATCAGCCATACAGCCTAATTAATTTCCCCGTAATCTTGTAATTCGTGTACAAGTCATGTATAACCGCCTGACCGTAGTGACCATTCACCATGACAAATCCGCGGAGAATCGATTCCCCATAGACGGCTGAAACCCAAGCCTGAAGAACAAAAGGTACTTTTTGCGCGAATAACATTCTGGTGACAATTTGATTTGGCTTGTAATGTTTTTTTCTGGGTGTTAATAGGACGGATATAAAATATCCTGTTGATGTACATAACAATACTAATGAATCGCATAAAAAAGGGAGGAATCACAAACATTCACTAAAGGCTTCACTACTAAAGAACGATCTTTTACAGTTAAAATTTAGACTAAGATGACAAATAAACTGACTCGGTTTAACATGAGGTCTCACATCTTTTTGTAATGGAAAAACTCACTGCGTTGTCAGACTTTACACTTTAACGCTGTGGATGTGGTAGGTGTAATTTTAAACAGTTATTAGTTACCTAAATACCTGCCTAGCTTTTTCGGACTAAATCATCTGTATCCTGTATCTAAAATGTGATGGGTAAAGCTATGACTATTTTCCTAGGAATATGAGCACGATCTAGTAATATAACTATCGTACTGGACTAACCTAGTGAAATAGTAGTAGAGCGAAGTAAGCGAAATCGACGATAGAGCGAATGCGACGCTGTCTGGTTAGGTTGAAGGCTAAGGACTCACCTGCCGCCCTTGGCCTTCGCTAGCTTTTACATAACTATAAGTACTTATTTATATCTATCTATTGCACTAGATAGTCTAGTAGGAATATTCCTACTTATTAGACACACCATACACACTCACACCCACACACACTCACTTACATACAAATAGCGCTCGCATACACATTCGCACATAAACTTGTTTACTTTTTTGCATGCACTTCAGTATTGTTTAAGTTTTTTTTTCTCTAGTTAATAATATCATCGGTGGTAAACAAACATAATTATTAGCATATTTATGTTGTTAATGTTTTTCAAATAAGTTACTCGCACCCGCAGACGTCTTAAGATACAAGCTCAGCCTAGTTTGGAGTCTGATGGATATTTCTCTTGTGTTGGCTATGTTTATTTAAATAAAGTATTTTGTATTGTATAGATTATTCTCTTATCATAGTAATACTCCTAGTAAGATGAACAAACTTTCATAATTATAATAATATTACTGTTCATTGCTATATCCCTAACTATATATCGGCTTCAATCAATTATTATGACATATAAAATGGTACTAATTTGTATTCAAATTTCAAATGTAGTTATTGCAAATGATTGCAGTACTATGCATGCAACTGGTAGTAAATCATTGCACATAAATTTAAATAAATGAAATAATTTGCAAACAAATCAGAAGTTTCTGTGGATTAAACATAGATAAGAGTTTTTTGCGAGTCACCTTATACCTACATATTATCGTAACGGTTTGCAGTTTTTAATTTTATTTTATTTTAAACATTAATTTACGTGCCCAACTTGTTCTAACGGCCGTACAGTTGTGCACCGATCAATATTTAAAACTGCATATATATTTTTATATTTTTTTGTTATTCGTAAGGGTAAATACACGCATTATTATTATACTAAAAGTAGTTAGACGTTTGTTTATATGCACCTACCTAAGTATTGCCATTATTACTATTATTAAACTTTAAGAAACGACCAAACAGTCTCTACTTTAATTATTAGTTGGTATAATAGCCAAAGTAGGTAATAGTAATTCGCACCTTTAAAATTAAATTCAAATAATTCGAAATTCTCTTGTTTTAAAATTCAACCAGATTGTCTTATATTTAAAGTTTATTTTGGAACTGCGAATATTTCGAATTTGTTTCAGTTTAATTTTAAA
>NC_133475.1:4774040-4795940 GCF_025370935.1 Choristoneura fumiferana | reverse complement strand
GAATGCGTCGCAAGAAAACTTGTGGCAGCAAAGTCATTTTTTCCTAAATAAAATAATTACAAATAAAATACTTAAAAACTACAGTATACAATTAAAGAAAAAAATACGAAATAATATAATAATAATCAGGGATGTATGGGGTCCCTTAGTTACAAAACTATAACGTGGAAATATCGGATAAAAAAGTAGCGTACTTATGTGTTATTCCAGACATACGGCTACCTACATCCAAATTTTCATGCCTCTAAGCCTAGCGGTTGTTATTTCCACATTTTATTCCTAGGTATCCCTGGTAATATCGGGTCAAAAAGTCGTCCTATGTGTTTTTCTAGACATCCAGCTTCCACATAACCAAATTTCATGACTCTTAAGCTCAGCGGTTAAATATTTCAAGATTTTAATCCTTATCCCGTGGGAATATCCGGGGTAAAAAAAAATAGATTTGTGTTATTCCAGAGGTCCAGCTACCTACATACCAAATTTCATGGCTCTAAGCCCAGTGGTTGTTATTTCGAGATTTTATCCCTAGGTATCCCGTGGGAATATCGGGTCAAAAAGTCACTTATGTGTTATTCCAGACGTCTAGCTACCTACATACCAAATTTTCATGCTCTAAACCAGTGGTTGTTATTTCGAGATTTTATCCCTAAGTATCCCGTGGGAATATCGAGTCAAAAAGTCTCTTACGTGTTATTCCAGACGTCCAGCTACCTACAAACCAAATTTCTTGACTCTAAGCCCAGCGGTTATTATTTCAAGATTTTATCCCTATCCGGGGGATTCGCGGATAAAAAGTAGCCTATGTGTTATTCCTGAGGTTCCAGCTACCTACGTAACTAAATTTCATGGCTCTTAGCCCTGCGGTTGCTATTTCAAGATTTTTCCCTAGGTATCCCGTGGGAATATCGGGTCAAAGTCACCTACTCTTTATTCCAGACGTCCAACTACCTACATACCAAATTCAATGACTCTAAGCAGAGGTTGTTATTTCGAGATTTTATCCCTATCCCGTGGAATACCGGGATAAAAGTAATCCTATGTTTTAATCCAGGTATAAACTAACTTTCGCGCAATTTCATCTAAATCCGTCCAGCCGTTTCCAGCGTGAAAGAGTAACAAATACTCACTCACTCATCACTCACTCACCCAAACTTTCGCATTTATAATAATTAGTAGGATAAAAATAAATGACAGATTGTCAAACAAGAGCAATTTATGTCAAGGGAAGTGGAAAGGATAAATGTAGCTTTTTTATTTACGAGTAACCGCAAAGAATGGTAAAAGTTAGACAAAAGATAATGTCAGTTCAGAAAATAGTGTTATCAGTGAAGCACGTGAGTAATAGCCTCGCTCAACCCAAAGCCCGTGTTAGGATTAAACGACTTACCTACTCCCGCACGATCATTTGATCTCTTATTATGTATTGGCCTACCCGAGTCTTTTTGTGCTACAACACAAGGCAAAAGAAAGAAAGAAAGTAAGTAATTAAAGTCTGTGCATAATTTACAAAAGTACTCAATTTGTAAAGTAAATAAATCTGAATATGGTTTTGTGTGCGTTTTTTACTGATCAGTCAGTTATAAGTCGCTGCGAAGCCCAATATAATGTACATAGATACCTAAAGTAGATGGCTAGATCCACTCCTGCTATTTCGTGCTGAAGCGCCGACTCCAAACAGATCAGTAGAAAATGCACATAAAACTATAATATTAAGCTTATTATATGTGGTAAATGTTGAAGAGTCCTCTCGATTTTCCTGCGATCCACTCATCTGACTTAGTAACTGTCATGGGATAACCTCGGGAGTACCAATACTCTTTCTGATAAATCATTTTTTTTAATCGTTCCACAAGTAACGAAGAAATTGGTAAGCATACACAAAAAATATATATACGTACTCGTACAGTGGAACATAGAACCTCCTCCTTTTTAGGATTCCGTATTTTGAAGTTGCTTTAAAAGTAAACGGCTTTACGGCATCACTTTTGTTTATTTATGAACATTTTATGACAGTCAAATTCGCACGTCTCAATGAAAAGTTTATCGACAATTTTATGACCATATTTGGTTTGTGACCGTCTCAGAAAATTGTCGTTATCCAATTTAACCCCTCTCTTTACAAAATTATGCTGACAACACATTGGCGTAGCAGAGTTGGGGCGGGGGGGCGGTCCGCCCCGACCGGCACATTTAGGAGGTGGGCTAACACCATAACAATTTAATGGTATATGTAAAGTTCCCAATCCGCACTGAGCCCGCGTGGGAACTACGGCCCAAGTATTCTGATTCTGAGACGAGGACTGTGTCCAGCAGTGGGACGTGTATTGGCTGGGATGATTGATGTAAGATAATTTCATAACAATTTTTTACCAAAAAATGGAACCAACTTCAAAACCTTGTACTACTTTGAATTCGGTGCCTCAGCACGAGCCAGCAGGAGTGGAACTAAAGTCGTCTACCCTACCTACATACTATATATTGGGCTTCAATCACTCCTGCTGGCTCGTGCTGAGACACCGACTTCAAACTAGTAGAAAATTATTTTTAAGGTTTTTGAAGTCGGTTCCATTTTTTGTTAAAAAAATTTTTTCATAGTTTTTAGTGATTTGTAGCCAAAGTGTATCTCACAACGATTCCATTAATATCAAACACAGCATAGTTATATAATTTTATAACAGAGTACCGGTACCTACGGTCTTCATTATCAGGGTCCAGTTCACTAAATGATACTTTCTGAATGTAAATACTTGACTTTATGTTAAAAATGCCAAAATCGCTATAGGTGTGCTTTAAAAATTCGAGGGTTGCCCTCAATTTCTCTAAGATCGAATTGGCGGAGTTATCGCGTAACAAACATACAAAAAAAAACATTTATACTCGAAGCTACATATATACTAGAGAACCTCCTCCTTTTTCGAAGTCGGTTAAAAAAATGTCGCACCTACGATTCGGACCGATTAGAATGAGTACCCTAAAGAAGAGGGCGGCCAAATTTTCATCCGCCCCGGGCGGCTGATACCCACGCTACGCCACTGTGACAACATATGGGAGATTTTATGTTGTCATCATATACGCATTTACGCAATACTTTTTTTTTTATCTACCTTGTTTTTGTTTTGTTCACATTTTTCACAGTTTTGTGAAGTTAATTTTAATTTTATGTTTATTTTAATTATTTTATTGTACGTTTGATTGATTGTTCCTATTGCATAAATTTGACTTAGATTTAAGTATATTCTTGTTTTGCTTTTAATTATTATTATTGAATTTAACTCTAATTTGACATTCTAAATTCTGTTTTTTATTTTGGCTGACAATTTATTCTAATATGATTCATTTTTTGTATACATTTGACGATCCTTTTGTGAATTTCTTGTTATTCACTTTTTTTTTATTTGACTGGATGGCAAACGAGCAAGTGGGTCACCTGATGGTAAGAGATTACCACCGCCCATAGACACCTGCAACACAAGGGGGATTGCAGATGCGTTGCCAACCTAGAGGCCTAAGATGGGATACCTCAAGTGCCAGTAATTTCATCAGCTGTCTTACTCTCCACGCCGAAACACAACAATGCAAGCACTGCTATTTCACGGCAGGATTAGCGAGCAAGATGGTGGTAGCAATCCGGGCGGACCTTGCACAAGGTCCTACCACCTGCCACTGTAACTGACATGAGTTTATAATGTATTTTTTCAAAAGGTAATAAATAAATCTAATCTAATCTAATCATAAAACTTTTAGGTTTAGCCAACATTGCGCGTGCGACATGGCATCCGTTTGGCGTAATATACCTCGTGTGTTCATAAATTTTGAGACGATTTTTGACAGGCAAAAAAAAAAGTTGCACTTGCAGCTTGATTAAAATATTTCAAATATTAAATTTATAATATTATCAATTAGAAAAAAAAATCGTATATTATTTTTCATTCTTTGTTGAAATGGCGGGAACGAAACGTTAGGGTTCAACAGTGTTTCTCTACATAGAGCTGAAAAAAACCTATGGAGATTTTTAGGCAAATAAAATATATTGATAACAGTTTGAGAAGTGGCCATCCTCGCTCTGCTAGAATGGCAACTAACATAAAATTGATCAGGGAACGGCTTCGCCGAAATCCCTGTCGGACTGAAAAGAAGATGGCTCTACAAACCATTATTTCCAGAATATTGGTGAAGCGGATATTGAAATATGATCTAAAGGTAAGGACCTACAGTTGAAGAAAAGGGCACTACTTAAACGTTCTTTTAAGAAAATGAAGGGTCCAAATCTGGAGTTTCTCAAGCGAGCCCTGTGTAGAGAATCGAAGGGTATTCCACTGGAAAAGGTTTGTGCCGCTATTGACGCACACACGATTGAAGACCTCTGTTCAGCACAATGGCGGCCGTTTTGAATAATCAATTTTTTATTTTTTACGCAATGTAATATTTATCTACTGCCTAAATTTCATTTAAATATATTAATATAGTTATTCGAGAAAAAGAAAGATGTTTAACTCGTCTCAAAACTTATGAATATACGAAGGTATTTAAGTATAATAAAAAAAGTCTGAAATTCTCGTTTTCATCTATACGGGTCGTAACGTTTGTGGCAAAGATTAACTCACGAAAACCAGTTCGGTTAGTTGAAGGTGAAATAGATATCTATTTAATAGTTATTTGTGCAACAAGAGAGCAAAGTTGTTTTTTGCTGCGAGTGTTGAATTTGAATCCCGAGCAAGCGAAGGATTCTATAATTGAATAACGAGCGTAGCGAGTGATTTTAGGTTAGAATCCTGAGAGCAGCGAGGGATTCAAACACACAAGATGCAAAAAAAACTTTAGTCTCGTGTGACACATACAATTTTTCACCTCAGCAGCGAGAACATAAGGTTATAATAAAACCACATATAACTACCCTACCCATTTACAAAACAAACAAAATAAATAAAATATATAAAAAATCTGATTACTAAGAAACAAATATAATAATCACAATTAAAACCTTTACTCAAAAATGATACGTACAGTCGCCTTTATATCTTTAAAAAGTCACCAAAAATGCCAGACAATGATCAAATGTCTCCTGCAAGTGAAGAGGTTTTGAATTCGGAACGAAAAAGTGTCCAGTAGGTACGATACAGATCTCATCATAACATGCATTGCAATTTGAACTTAGAACTACTTGTTAAATCCATACTAATATTATAAATGCGAAAGCGTGTGTGTTTGTATGTTTGTCTGTCGTTCACGTCGAAACGGAGCGACGGATTGACGTGATTTTTGTCATAGAAAGGAAAATGCATAGTTCCCGAGGGCACAGCACGTGATAACCGAATTCCACGCGGGCGAAGCCACGGGCAATGAGCTAGTATGTCATATTTTTAACACTGCAGAAAGCCTTATCTTTGGGTCATTAAAAAGGTTGAACAATAAACGTATAGTTTATTATAAATTTAGTTTCGATCCATAACTAATAGGGCAAAAAACCTAGTTGAAATTAATAACCTAATGTGAAGGTGTAGTAAAAATAAATGTACCAGAGCTGGCGAAGTGGATGAACAATCTGCTAGCCCCATATATTATATTGATAAACCCATATATTAAACGCAATCAGATAATTGCGTACTCAATTTCAACCATTGTTGAAATGTTCCAATTTTACCCTTTGATGAGCTATTTATATCCTACTAAGACTTCCTCGCCTGATTGACATTAAAAGAGGGCGAGTATGTAGGTAGACAATTTTGCAATGACAAGGCTCAGTCTATAATTAAAATAATCTCTAATACAATCCGTCGACGTTTATTTTCAGTACACTTTTCTAATTTATGATTTAGATTTATTTGATGGGTGATTTGATACCATTGTCGAGTCTTAAAACTTTTCTTATTTCCCTAGAATTCTGTTTTGACTTTAAATGAGTTCAGAAATTAGAAGAGCTAAATTTAAACAGAACTGTACTCTGATTAGGGTTCCGAAGCCAAAATGACAAAAACGGAATCCTTATAGTTTCGCCATGTCTGTCTGTCTGTCTGTTAACATTTAGGTTTTAAACTCTTCCTAATACAAATCAACGCACGTAAAAAGAGCTCCTGGTGACATACCTGCGCAGTGAGCGAAATACAGACCAAATTGGCGGTGGAGCAGTGGGGGACGAGGGAGGGGGCGTAGGAGAGTGCGCGCGGCCGTCACGCCATTGGCTTGTTAGTTGACAGCTGCGCAAATGTATCCCCTCCACTAGCCACCCCGAGCTCTTTTTACGTGCGTTGACTTATAGTCCAGTGTGTAACCTCTTAAAGCTCCTACAACTTTATTCCGGATATCTTGTATATTATATTATGCCCGGACATTATGAATAATGGCAAGCTATACCCGACCAAGTGATTAATTAGTATCCAAACTTCATTTTTTATTAAATACTCAAATCTGCGGTTCTTTGAAAAAATCAAACTACTAAGTCAACGCAATCAAAAGTTACAGTCATTAAACAACGTGTTTCCATACAAATAGCAGTGCACTGAAAACCTATAGGGCACTTCCAGTTGTCCTAGAAACTTGAAATTTGGTATGAAGGTAGTTATTATAACACAACCAACGAAAAAATTCTGAATATTTTGTTTCTTTATGTCTGTCTGTAAATGACCAATTTAATCTGACCCCGCACTGCGTACATTTTGCTTAAGAGTAGAGCTCCGCATACACTGGATGTATTAAATCACTCAGAAAAATCGAGAAATCTTCAAGATACAATTCCCGTTTACATACCTATAAATGTGCACGGAACCCTCGGTGCGCGAATCCGACTCGCACTTGCCCGGTTTTTTATGTATGTTCACCGATTACTCAGTCAAATGTGGAACATTTTGAACATGAAACTACCGTGAGACTCACTCATATTAAATATATTGACCCGGATAACACACGTCTTAATTCGCAGCGAAAAATTTCTCTCTCGCAAGTACTATATCAGATTTGATAGGGTGTTAAATACTCATGCTGCGTCATCGGTGTGAGTGAACGTACCTTTACAGAGCGATGTTGTTAGTGTTGTGTGCTACCCTACATTAATTTGACAGTTCTAATGAAAATGATGATGAAAACGCGGGTAGTTGTGTGCCGGTGTCAGTTTCGTCGGGAGCAGAGCGGCGGCGCGCAGTGCGCAGTGTTGCCGCAGCCGCTAAGTCGCGTTGCTCCGAAGACGAAGGGCTACGGATTAGCCCGAAACATGTCGAGCAAAACTCGATTTAAGACGTGAGTTATCCGGATCAATATATTTAATATAATTGTGGAACATTTCATAGTATACAATAGTCGCTATACTAATAGGGAATATTACTGCAATTTTATCCCGTCAGAGTGCAGCACTAGCATTATGGTTTATGTTTTTGAGTATCTTAAATGTTCGTAGGATGCCGTAATATCATAATTATTTAAATTAATTTTTTGAAATATAGCTCTATCGCTAATCGATGTAAATATAATTTATTTTGTTACTCATAAATATGTCATGGTTTCTATAGGTCTTTGGTCATGATCCGTTATGGCAGGTTATGGCGACAAAATAAAGAGAACTGACGTTGTCATGGCGGTTTCTTTATGGTTTGTGCAAGTGTCGCCCCCTGCGCAGAGCTTGGCCTAATATGCCCTATTGATGTGTATCCCCGGACACAGCACCGGTTTAAGAAAATTAACTATCTCCTATTTTTTAAGGTTCCGTAGTCAACTAGGAACCCTTATAGTTTCGCCATGCCTGTCCGTCTGTCTGTGTGTCCGCAGCTAAGCTCAGAGACCGTTTCTACTAGAAAGCTGTAATTTGGCATGAATATACATATCAGATGTTTTCCTTCACCGCAAAGCTAGTGGTAAATTTCAAATATAATTCCGCACATGAGTTTCGAAAAACTCAGAGGTGCGAGCCGTGGTTAGGAAAACATCGTGAGGAAACCTGCAAAAACCTGCGAAGCAATTCAATGGTGCGTATGAAGTTCCCAATCCGCACTGGGCCCGCGTGGGAACTATAGCCCAAGCCCTCTTGTTCTGAGGGGAGGCCTGTATACGGTTATTTTGCATAAGCTTAGCTATCGTAAGTTCGCGGGTGAGCAAGGAAATTATTTAAGTTCATTGATATGGATGGACCTCCGCAAAGTAACGCCTAATTCAATAAATTGTTTTCAGATTATTTAATTCAATGGTAAGTCATAGTACTCTGTGAGCTCTACACTTTGGCATTTGTTTTTTTTATTATAATTATGATTAATGTTTTATTTTTGTATATGATTATGTTATTGCTATTATGTATTTTTATGTGTATCGAATAAATAAATGTTTGTTTGTTGGCATTAAAATCTCATTTTCAAAAAAAGGTGACTAGACATGTTCTTTCCGTGGACCCTTCAAATACAGTAAAACTCACTTCAAACAACATAGCTTCAGTCAAAATGCATCTTAAGCGGCACAGTATATACCTATTCTAGATAGGGAAAATAAAACATATCATTAACTAATTTTGTGTGGGTATATTTATAAATTTATACAATTGTATACAATTATTACGTTATTTAATAATTTATTATCCTTATGCGAAAGTTTGTGAGTAGTGTGTATTTATTTTGTACACACACACACACACGCACGCACTCACGCACGCACGCACGCACGCACGCACGCAAGCACGCACGCACGCACGCACGCACGCACGCACGCACGCACGCACGCACACACACACACACACACACACACACACACACACACACACACACACACACACACACACACACACATTATAGTACGATTAGTGGGATAACGTAATCCATATTAAGCATCTCTTTGCAGTTTTGAACGATAATCCAATGCCAATAACAAACAATACCTACTTATCTGCAATTGGGTAATTCCAAACAAAGTTTAACCGAACTGTGATTACCTAGTGGCACTTAAGGACCATGTAAGAGAACTGAAGGACAATATCGTTGCTTAAACACAAAAGGGCCACAAGCAACTAATTTATACATACCTACGACAAGCTACCTACATACCTACTTTCATTTCCATACTTGATTAAATGTGTTGTTTCTCTTGAGGCATGGTAATCCGTTGTTTAAAGAAAGAAACTTCGCATGTTCTTATTATGCAGGATCCTTTACATTATTCACATAGCCTTAAAAAACCAAGCCCAAGTGAAAATAAAAATATGTTTGGTTCAACAGTAATTTAACAACTCTCCACATTCAAAGTTGAAGAAGGTTTCAATAGAAAAATGAGAGTCTCGTTTTAATTGGGTCACCCAGCAGGCCCAAGAGACACGTATTCACTCAACTTATCTCGTCTGAACTCGCAGGTACCTTTTTAGATTCCGTAGACAGTCTAGATGAATAAGCTCGAGCCAAATCACGCTACCATTTAGCACGTCTCATAGTTTTGTCAACAAAACTCCTAATCGACTCTATTTCAATTTAATATTTTTTGTTACGGAATAAGTGTCGATAACTTTTTGTTAAGAATTTCATTTTTCATTCAAGCTTTTTTGCTGATTGTACTTTTTGTTGACCATACTTGCACTATCATCTACAATTAAACTACATTTCGGTACCAAATTTCAATTCAATGGTGTTAACCGTTGAGAAGTTGCGACCTGCAGAAACAATCTTGGCAGGACCACCAGAACTTCACTGCCAGATTATTGTAGAGTCGCCGGATTTGCAGAAATATAAACAAATTTAATCACATTTGTTTATTCGTTGCTATCATGTCCATTTTAACTCAATCGGATACCAGAAAGTGACCGAAAAATGCATTAAATATTTAAGCATACATACACGTGAAGTTAATTTAAACTGTGAAAAAAATAGCATCTGCTCGGTTTATATTTGGAAGTTAGATCATTTTCTGAACACACACACACACACTCACTCATCATGATGAATGGTGATGATGATGATTATCTTCACTCTTCATAATTTTAAAATAAATAAAAAATAAGTTGATTTTTATATAAACAGCTTTGAAAAAGGTAGAAATATTCATCAAAATTTGACATAAGAAACTCGTAATTTATTCCATGAAACCACAGATAAAACCAAGTTTGAAAAGATTCTTATAGGTTCTTAATTTAATGAATAATGACTATATGGACCTACACTATAAATAAAAAAACACTTAAATCTGCCAATTATACCTAATGGATCCCTAAAATGACAATTTCAAGTAGGCACCTTACCTTACCAAAAACGGACCAAACTTCTCATTAATGATGAAATGCGAACTGCTCGCCGAGCATATTTAAAACCGCCGTGGCATGTGGCGAGACCTCTCGGGACAAATAGGTTTCCTTTGCCAGTCAACTTTACTTACGGAATAAATTCTAGACCACTGTTTGTCCTACTGGCGATTATGATGCCATCGTAATAATTTGTGACCTGTAGGTAGAACCGCCGCCGGTTCCCAGTAATTAAGCCGTGTGGGAGCAGTATGATAAAATTTGAGGGTCGAAAACGACATCCGCGTAAAAGGGAGTTAAAAATTTACGGTCACGAGAAGTTAGCCGAGCCTACCGCATAAAACGTGGCGAATTTATCTTTTTAGGGATCCGTATCCAAAGGGTGCCAACGGGACCCTATTACTGAGACTCCGCTGTCTGTCTGTCTGCCTGTCTTTCCGTCTGTCTGTCCGTCCGTCTGTCACAGGGCTATATCTCTTAAGCCGTAAAAGTTAGACAGTTGAAATTTTCACAGATTAAGTGTTACTGAGGCCGCTATTAAAAAAATACTAAAAATAAAATAAAGTTACAAATTAAAGGGGGTCGTCAAACAAAAAACGTGTTTTTTTCAGCGTCGTTAGCCGTTGCTAGGCAGCTAAGGTTGTCACCTAGCAACGGCCCTATGCCGTTTGAATGTTTACCTTTAAGTTTGCGATTTTAATGATGTTTTATAAAGCTTCGATAATATAATATAGTGACTGTCTGATTGAGTAGTTTATTCAACTTTGATAAAGCGCTCGCCAAATCCGCACCGTACTAATCACTATGTTTACCTATTGTTTTTTTTGCACTAAAAAAATTATAATATTTACAAGGTTTATAATACAGTTTAAAATTTATTCACACTAGTCGAGCTTCTTATTATTTAATTACACAACATTAGTAGGCCGCCTTATTTCCCGCGAATGAACCGCCCTGACAGCCATTTTTTTTGAGCCGCGCGGCGCGGGCAACGGTTTCAGAAGCAAACAGCCAGAACCAAAGAGGATGAGAATTCAAATTGTTTTTTATTCGAAATAGGTACTTGCACAAAGTGCTTACATTTCGGCGATATTTTTAGCTTTTCTTTAGCTTGCCCTGTTTGTTTTTTTTTTATTGTTTGTTTGGGTCGAATCTTGGAAGCACATTTTGACCCACTTCCATCCAGTGGTCCGATCGACTTGAAATTTGGCAGACTTATGTAAATTAGGTAACAATACAATTATCTTGGTGGTCCTGCCTGGATAGTCTCTGCAGGAGGGAATTCCTCAATAGTTAATAGTACCGACTTGACATTTGGCACAGTACAGATATCTAGTTTAGATGACAATCAACATTACAGGTACAGTCAACAAAAAGTACATTCGGCAAAAAAAGCTTATATTTAAAATGAATTATTTATCAAAAACTTATTACAAGCATTATATTTATTACAGGCTTTTATTTAGTTTCACCTGTCCCGTTGTCTGTCTGTCTGTAGTCAAATCTTGCAAGTTAAATTTGGCCAACTTCCAGTAGTCAGATTGACTTGAAATTTGGAATACATATGTAAATCGCGTGACAATACAATAATCTAGTAGTGACATCCTGATAGTCTAGCCAGGATCGTCTTCGCAGGACGGAACTCTTCAACGGTTAATAGTATCAACTTGAAATTTGGTATGCAAATGTAGTTTGGATGACAATGCAAGTACAGTCAACAAAAAGTACAGTCAGCAAAAAAGCTTGTATTAAAAGTGAATTTTTTATGGTTAGGTTATTTGCAGTGAATCCGATGACAATGCAATATTATTATGACATGGAGTTGATCTGATGATAAAGCTAGCGGGTGACCATAGGAACTCTGTGATAAACGACACGACGGCATCGAGTCTGGACTCGTTTGATTCGTCTTGACGAGTACTTTGGTAACGGGGCATAAGGTACAGTCAGCAAAAAAAACTTATATTAGAAGAATTTTAAGAAAAACTTTTACTGAACCCTTCATGTAAGAGTCCGACTTGCACTTGACCATTTTTTGTATAATGACGTCATCTTTAATGAATTGATTATACATTCTGAACTTTTTCATAATTAAGTTGCTTGATGTTTTAGAAATGTTAATTGTGCAAATATTTTGGTAACCAATAAATGCTACATACCTATTTCAAATATAATAGGCTCAAATTTTATGGTATTGTTAATTTGTGTGCTAGAATTAAGTGTTGTGTTCATAATATGCTGTAATATACATGCCATGTTTATAGATATATGTATTATTGTCTGACACAATGTAAATTGTGGAAATAAATATACTGAATATACTGAATATTGGCCAGATAAAAAAATATTCTACATAGACCGCGGCTTTCAAAATATACTAAATTCTACGTACTATGTGTGAAAATCTTGAGGTTTTCCATAATATATTCAGTAAAAGGATCTTAAACCACGTGGGAAAACCCACGCATCTGTGTACAAGTATAAGACCAATTCAATGATGTGGGTGAAACCTGCGATGCCTAGTGGACCAAGCAGCATGACTTATTTATCTATAGTGTGGCAGCGTGCATCTTTGTAATAAACGCAAACTTTAAGGGTAGTTAGTAAAATCCCTAATTAAAATAATTTCATATTTTGTTTCTTTAAAAAATACGACTTTTCTTTCCTTATAAAATAAATTAGAACGCAATGTCACTACGTGGTTTTTATTAAAAACGTCGTAGGTAATTGCTGAGACGTGACAACTTTCACATGTTGGCTTCTTTCTCGTGTCAAATTATTGTACACAATGTACTGCTGCCCGAAAAAAAAATCAAAAATAAAGTTTACGTCTTTTATGAAAAAGCGGCCTCTTTAACTAACGAGTAGATATGTTCACAATAATAAGGATTGGCATATTCTTCGTCTGATATCTCAGATAATAAGTTCTCAGAATAATTTGAGTTATCAGATGATGAAAACGACTCAGCTGAATCTAATCAATCTAATCAAATCGTGCTGTGGACGCAGTCAAGCCACTCATAGTACTGGGTGATTTTGGATACGTGAGCAGGACCAACCCTACACCCTCAGTAATTGATAATGGATCGTCCATAATCATAATTTAAGTAAAACACCACACCTTAAATCGCAGAATGACCATGCACTTGGTAAAAAAAAAAATAATTTTGCTTGTTAACATAAAAAAAACGTTAATCTCACTAATACTGGTAAGATATTAAGATATTTAACGGAATCCGATAGGGTTAATCCTTTCTGAATTTGATTCTTATATAATACAATATATATAAGAATCAAATTAATTCATTTATATAATCCTACTGAATTTGATTCTGAAGCAAGCTTAGCCGTTATAATCTTCCTTGTAAATTAGGATGGATCCTCAGATCCTGATTTGGTGCTTATGAGACCTAATTAAAGACAAAGTTCTGAGGCAACAAACTTAAAAATACAACCGAATTGATAACCTCCTCTTTATTTTGAAGTCGGTTAAAAATAATAAGCTGAGCTGGTTTTCAGACTTTGTTAGAAAACTAAAATAGAATTGATTTAGCGCGACCGGTTTCAAACGTTATGAAGCTCCAAGCTTCTGTTCCAATTTATGTTATTTCACTTCAAACTTCATAATTGATAGTTTTCTCGTAACATTCCAGTTTTCGGTACCGCGGTACCGTTTTAAAGTCAAAGCAAAAACCATAAAATTAAATGTGTGTGAATAGCCTGTGTTGGTTGATATTTAACGTTTATTTTAAAAGTTTATCTAGACTTTACTTTATTTTGGTTCTGATTTTACCCATGGTAACAATAATTCGAAATTTGAGTAACTAGAATTTGAGTAGCTAGAAGCACTGTCAGTACACAATAGTTTTACTTTATTTACTCTTAACAATCAAAAGCCTTTTAGAGATCTAAAGCGAAACGAGTAAAAATTTCAGTAGCTGATATACATCGATGAATAGCTCAAAAATATATAGGCATGTATTTTTTTGCAAAGAAAATGTATATCATTTGGAGGTTTGATTCTTTTAGGTATTCGTATCTACAGCTGACTGTGGTTACGTACGTTATTTATTTGGTAAAGAATTAGGGAAAATAACGATCATTGTGATCTACGTGGTAGGCTCTGATAGCCCATATTCCCATAGGATTATGCTTTATTCGAATGTGTAGTACTATGGGGCTCATAAAAGTCATTAAAGGGCTGATTTACAAGAGCGATGAACAATCGAAGCTGATCCTGAAGTGCATAAAATAACTACATAATCTCGAATACTTCCATGACTTAATTTAAGCCACATTCAAAGCATAAGTTATAAGTATCGAACAACTTTGTTTTTTTTAAAGTTCAATGTCTAAAAACAGCTAAACAACAACTAAAAAAAAGCGAAACTAATTACAGCGTGTATTTTTGATACTACCTCAAACTGTAACTGGACGAAGATTTAATTTTTAATTTAGAATTAACTACCAGAGCGTAATTAATTTTTGAAATATTTTCGAGCAGCAATGCGTACAATAATTTAATACGCGAAAGAAGCGTTCTGTGACAGCTGTCACGCCAACAAGTGCGACGTTTGGAACAAAAACAAAGTAGTATCACGTCACATTGCGTGCTAATTAATTTTATAAGGAAAATAATAAGTCTATTTCTTTTACTAAAATGTAATAAAATGTGATAATTAGGACCTACACTAACTACCCTTAAAGTTTGAGGTAGTATCAAAAATACACGCACAGGTTAGGTTAGTATCACATTAACGGCAACACGATTTAAGTCATACTTTTTGTAGAGTTAAGCATAAGCCTTGAGTGACAGTCTTGGCTCTTCATGAGTTCTGCCAACTTTTTAACGGTAAAAGCATTATGAGCTTTGTGAGCCACCCAGTTACCGTACCAACCCGTTGTGGCTGAAATGTTTTACTAAATTACTAGTAATTCTACTACTAAAGATTCGTAAGTAAGCATCGAATTTAAGTAATTGTTTAAGTGAACAATAACGTTTATTCTTACCACAACTTCGATCCCTGGTATCCTGAAGACTTTGAGCGGCGGCGCATCTCGCGGCTGGTACCGACAAAACTCTCTGTCTCCTCGGTACCACTTGACGGAGTACAGAACTTCCTGCTCTAGGTCATACACGCACTGCATTCTCACTTTGGACCCCGTTCGGCGGCTTCTGGGACTAACACGTGAACGTTGCGAAGACATAGGGAACCTGCAATAGAAAAACATTTTTTACGTCTATATTGTATAGTCATTTCATAGTTTTTAACTGTAATTTTTTCATGTAAACTTAGTGGAAATGAAATTATTTAGAAAAATTCTAATGAATGTATACCTATTGTTCCTTCGTATATAGCTCAGTTTTGTGTGCAGGAGTGGAGATGCAGAAAAACACATGTTCTTACGATGCTGGTGTAATTGCTACTAAATTAAAAATTAAACTTTGGCCGTACAAGTACAGTATCGGTCGATGCGAGCATAGATGTATTAGACATACCGGCCGCCAAAACTAACAGTTTTCAATTAATTTCAACAGTGAAACAGAACGGAGCATGCATTTCCGCTAATAAATTGTGATAACAAGCTGCGTAACATTTTTTTTTTTTTTTTTTTTACAACAATAACGTTTACAAATAATTATCCTCACTTCACTAATTATAGTTTAATCACGCAATATTTATCAATAATAAAGTCATTCAATATTTTTAGGGAGCAATATTAACTTGGATAAAGGTCGCTTGAGCTCGTGGTCTCCCTTACATTGTACCGTTACCACTCGCACAAGGTTATCTGCTCCAGGATGAAGGTATTTTACTTTCCCCAGTAGCCATTTCGTGGGTGGCGTAGTCTCATCCTTAATGATTACCAAATCTCCAACACAGGGTGCGGGTACAGCGACTTGCCACTTGTACCTTTGTTGCAGTGTATTAAGGTACTCTGTTTGCCATTGACGCCAGAAACTTTGCGTCATTGTCTGAACTAGCTGCCATCTTGTAAGTATGTTCACGTTTTTGTGTTCGTAATTTAGGTCTGGAACACTGACTAAAGGCTCGCCCACTAAAAAATGTCCTGGGGTCAGTGGCACTCCTGTAGTCTTGTCTATTTCGCAGAGGGGCCGGGAATTGAGGCATGCTTCTACCTGCGATAGCAACGTTGCCAGTTCTTCGTAGGTAAGTTTTGTGTCTCTATTTACTCTGGTTAAATGTCGTTTTGCAGACTGTATTCCAGATTCCCATAGACCCCCATATGATGGCATTCTTGGGGGGTATAAAGTGCCACATTGTGCCTTCGGTAGCTAGCAATTCCGCTACTTCATTTACCAAATTGTTTTTCCCGGGTTCGAACATGGATTTCAATTCTTTGGCAGAGCCAACGAAATTAGTAGCATTATCGCTCCAAATGTCCTTACAATGACCTCTGCGTGCAACAAACCGTCGGAAAGCTGCTATGAAGGATTGTGATGTCAGATCTGAGACAGCCTCTAGATGAATAGCTTTTGTAGCCATGCATACGAACAAACAGATATATCCTTTCGTTGCATGGTGTCCCCGGCCTTTAGATGTCCTTATGGACACAGGTCCAGCATAGTCCACGCCGCTATTTATAAACGGGCGATTCTGGTTAACTCTTACTGTTGGTAGTTGACCCATAAACTGATGTTTAACCTTCGCTTTGTCTATAATACATATCTTGCAATTATGAATGCACTTCCGCACTGATGACTTTAAACCGATTACCCAATATTTGGTTCTTATATAAGTCATCATTAACTGGTTCCAACCATGGAGGGTTCTAATGTGAGCCTCGTTAATAATCAACATAGTCAAATGTTGGTTGGCGGGGATTATTATTGGATGCTTTGTCTGGTCAGATACTGAAGCGTTTTGAAGGCGTCCTCCCACTCTTAACAAGCCTTTCTGATCTAAAAAGGGTGCAAGCGTGATAAGTGAGCTTTTTTTCTTTACTCTTCCATGTTTCCTTAAATCTTCTATATCCTTTCCATATACTAAATTTTGATAGAATTTAATACATTTTTCTTCTATTTTCTCCATTTCTTTAGGTGTTATATGTTTTTCATCAGAAGGTTCTCTTTTTTCTTTCGCTAACATTCGTCTACAGTATGCTAGTACTTTCTTCATTCTGGAGAAAGTTGAAAATCTCTCCCAAATAGGTTTCTCTTCTATAATTGCGTGATGTGTGCATTTCGACTCTAATTCTGTTTGTGCGATTTCTGTCTTATCATATTTAAAATTATCTTTTAGCCACTCTGGACCATTCCACCAGATAATTTGCATTGGCAGGTCTTGGGCTTTTACTCCTCGCGTGGCGAGATCAGCGGGATTGTCAGAAGATTGCACATGTCGCCATCGGTCGTTGTCTATCAAACGTGTGATCTCAGCTGTTCGATTCGCCACGAACGTCTTCCAACGACTAGGCTGAGACTGTAGCCATGACAACACGACCATTGAGTCTGTCCAGGCAAATATGCTCTTCTTCGGAATATCCAAAATTCCTGCTACGTCATTGATCAGTTCTGCTAATAACGCCGCAGCACACAACTCTAATTTAGGAACAGACAACTGCTTTAAGGGTGCAACTTTAGTGCGGGAGGCGATCATCGAGACGTACACGACTCCATCTCTAACAATTCTCAGATACGTCACCGCTGCATAAGCTTGTGTAGACGCATCTGCAAAACCATGTAATTGTACATCTTCATCACAGTGTGTCATATTTAACCAGCGTGGTAATTTAATGTCTTGCAGATGTATCAGTTCTTCTCTGTAGGATGTCCACTCATCTGTTATATCTGATTGCAACTCATCATCCCATTCTAAGTTGCTAAGCCATAATTTTTGTATTAAAACCTTGGCTGTAATAACTACAGGCGCAAGCCAGCCAAACGGGTCGAACAATCGGGCAACATCAGAAAGAATGGATCTCTTCGTTATAGGTTTGTTCAACTCGGGTAAGCGTACTGTTATTTCGAACGCGTCATCTTTTCTGTTCCATGTTAAACCAAGGATCTTAATAATCTTATCTAATTTTATCTCCATTTGGTCTCTTGTATTGTTATCATCTTTCAAAAATTCTAAAACATCATCTGAATTACTAGACCACTTCTGCATTTTAAATCCTCCTCTTCTTAGTATCTCTTTGATGTCTTGACACATTTTTTTTGTTGTATGTATGTCTTCATTTCCTACCATTAAATCATCCATGTAAAATGTTTTTTTTATTTCAGGTGCAGTTTCAGGGAAGTCGTGGGCTTCATCGTCGGCCAGTTGATTTAATGTACGCACTGCTAGGAACGGCGCAGCAGCGGTACCAAATGTCACAGTTGTTAAATCGTAGCTCTCGAGTTCATCTTCAGGTGTATCTCGCCAGACGATACGTTGTAGACTTGTATGATCATCGGTGATGTTGATCATTCTGTACATCTTCACAATGTCTCCAACGACGCAAATCTTATGCCTTCTCCAAGCTATAATTAGGCTCCGAAGATCAGGCTGTAGAACTGGTCCAACCATCATAGTGTCGTTAAGAGAATGACCGTGCGAGCCTTTCGCAGAAGCGTCATATACAACCCGTACCTTACTCGTATCTTTATCCTCTCTTACTACAGCCAGGTGAGGCAGATATACTGCCTTTGCATTGTCTTGATTTTCTGATCTTTTTAAATGACCCATGGCCTTATATTCATCAATGACATTTTTGTATTCTGTTCTTAACTTCTCCATTTTTCCGATTTTCCTTTCGAGGCTGTTAAACCGGTTAATAGCTTGTTGTTTTGTCTCACCACATAGATTTACTGTTTCTTCAACGCTTTGCCTTAATGGCAGGTGTACCATGTATCTTCCGGTTTCGTCTCTTTTAGTTGTTTGTTTGTATATCTCTTCACATTGTTCTTCTTCTTTTGTCAGTAACCTCTTTTTTGTGTACAAGTTTGTCTCTATTTCCCAGAACCTCCGTAATAGGTCATTGTCTTCAGCAACCATCCTTGTAATATGTAGTGTAGTAACCTTGTGTTGGTCGCAGTCTTTCTCTTTGTGTTTCTGACCCGAAAGTATCCATCCCAAACAAGTTTTTTGCGCTACCACTCCATCCTTCATCTTGACTAATCCTTCTTCAATAATGTGACAGAAAACATCTGCACCGAGCAATATATCTATCTTGCTGGGTGTGTAGTAGGTAGGATCTGCCAATTGTAGTGTTTGGATATCGTGAGAATCCATCGAGATGTGTTTTGAGGGCAAACATGAGGATATTGACTTTAAAACATATGCCGAAACTCGAATGTTCTTGTTTTCATATCTCGATGCGATTGTAAGGTCAACTAAGTGTTTTATATTTATTTTTGAACCTTCTCCTACTCCAGAGACAACACCGTTTATATTGGTTCTCGTTAAACCCAGCAATTGAACGACTCTCTCTGCTATAAATGATGCTTCCGACCCCTGATCGATTAAAGCACGAAGTATATGTGTATTTCCATCTTTTGATTTTATTTCTACTTGTGCTGTGGCTAGTAAAACGTCACGACCAGGTTGTTGCTTGGACAGGTGTGCGGATGTCAACTTTGTTTCGGGTTCTGGTGTTTGAGTAGCTTCTTCTTGATTTTCTTCTCTAACTTGGTGAAGAAGAGAATGATGTCGTTTCCTGCAGACACGACACGACGTTTTTTGTTTACATCGTAAGACAGTGTGATATGGAACAAGACAATTGTAACACAATCGGGCCTTTCTCACAAATTCTTGTCTCGCTTCCACCGGCCGCTTCGCAAACTCTTTGCAATGAAATATATAGTGGTCACCTTGACAGTATGTGCACGTGGGTTGTGAAGATGCGCTAGCATGTGCAGATTGAAATGTACAATCTTCTTCTTCCTCGTCTTCTTCGGTTTCAGTAACGTGGAATGTTTTGTGTGCTTGTGATTTTTCTCGTGAAGGCGTCGCAACCGCTGTAGCCATTTCCAATGCCCGAAATCTTCCAACGAGAAACTTCTTTAAATCTTCCCACTTAGGCATGTTTTCACAGTTTTCATTATGCGAATATTGCTCCCAGTCCCTTACTGACTCTGTATCCAACTTCTGTCCCACCAGAAATATAATAACTGGATCCCAAGAGTCAGTGTTTATGTTTAAATTATTTAAACTATTGATGCATTCCATGGTAGTATCGAGCAAACTCTTTATTTGGCTAGCAGACTGAGTTAGCATCTTCTTTTGCCCAAACAATTTCTTTAAAACAGAATAAACAATCATCTTCTTATTGCCAAAGCGGTCTTTAAGCAATTCCCACGCTTGAGTGTAATTGTTTTCGGTTATTTGTACATGTCGCAACAGTGTCTCTGCTTCACCGGTGATACTTGTTTTTAAATAGTGTAATTTTTGTACATTTGTAAGATTTGTATTATGTACGAGGGCTGTGAATAAGTCTTGGTATGTTGTCCAATCTTCGTATTTGCCGGAAAAGGTTGGTAATTGTATTTTCGGTAGATTCACAAATGCTAAATGCGCGTCGCTTGACGACGACGTTAACATAGCGGAGAATTCCTGTTTCTTTAATAAATCTGTTAAGTCGGCGTGTAAACACAAATAAAGGTCCTCGATGACGTAGTAATCTTCATTGAGAAAATATTTCATATCTCCTCGTTGTTCGCGCGGCGTGCAACTCAGAAGGTGATCGTGAGTTTGTTTAAACATAATCCAATAATCTTCAAGCAGTTTAATTCGTTGTGCCACATAACCCTGTGTAAGTCTCGGTTTCGGACACTTTTTTACGTTTGTTTGCGTCTTTTGTATCATGCCGGCCACATCTTCTAGCTTAGTAATTAATTGAGTTTGTTCGGGAGTTGGTGGTGGCATTTTAGCAAATTATTGCTTATTTATATACACTTTAATGTCAATACGCTAATTTCCACTTTATTAAACAGTCAATTGTCAAGATATAAACACTTATTGTGGCATAAAACAGTCAAAACTTCGTATTTCAATCTTCGTTATAAAACATCAATTATTAAAGTCACTTAAAGTTTGCACTAACGACGTAAACAAGTCTCAGGAATGCGGTTCCTATTGTATTCGCCGGCCGGCCGCTCTTATCACTCCCGTAACTAATCCGGTTCGATTTAGGACCATATGTTCCTTCGTATATAGCTCAGTTTTGTGTGCAGGAGTGGAGATGCAGAAAAACACATGTTCTTACGATGCTGGTGTAATTGCTACTAAATTAAAAATTAAACTTTGGCCGTACACTGTACTTGTAAGTACAGTATCGATCGATGCGAGCATAGATGTATTAGACACCTTATTTTGGCTTAATAATAATGACCCTTCAAAAATCAATCTATCTACATAATCGCAAAATTAAATTTAAACAAGACATTTTGGAGCTATCTCTTGGGCTTTGTATTATTACTACTATATAGTTTAAAGACGTTGGAACTCTATATTGAGTTTAGAAATATCAAAGATCACTATTTGAATTTCATAAGCGTGCAAGCATATCAATTCATAGTTTCAATTACCATCTCATAACTTCAATAATGACTCAATATAAGTTTTTGACTGAAGATGAATACGTTTTAGATGAAGGAAGGTTGAGAACTTGAGAAACTGCTACTTTGGCAATTCCATACATTCCTGACGTTTAAAATCGTGAAACCTCTATTTTTATGGTATTTTGGTCTAAAGTTTGTA